>NW_022146523.1:0-10993 GCF_002938485.1 Sitophilus oryzae
AAATCTTGGTCCTATAAAAAAAGATTTGTAATTTAGAAGATATTTATATCAGTATACTATGTATAAACAAAAAGCAATAAAATTGAATAAAAAATGGAAAAAGTCTGTTTTCTTCTGAATGCTTTGGCATAAACAGACTTATTTTTAGGCAGGCTTTATTTTTATTTTTAGAACCTTTTTTATTTTTTAAGACGCGGTTGTGATTAGACATATAAATTTTATTTACAATTTTATTACAGGATGTATGGTACTTGAATTAGAGGATAAATTGAGGACAAATAGCCTAAAACATCGTACTAATAAATTCATAATGTAAATTACTTTTAATCTATCGAGTTTGCAGCTGTCAAAAGGGCTGTGAAAAATCGATAGCCCTTAAATCAGAACTTCCTTTTTAACTTCAGCTATAAAAGGGATGTAAATCACCGTAATATGCTTCTCTTTACAGGCAGGTATAAAAATTCTTCGACGGGATCACGGGAAGCCTTTATAAATAGGAGAATGTGCTTACATATGGCCCTAGGAAAATCTATTTTACCATTAGTTGATAACAGTGGCGGCTCGTGCTAAAAAACATAATGCCAGTATGACAGCCAACATTTTAAATAGATGGAAAATTGAAAAATATAACTCGCATATAGCCTATACATGGAGACGAAAGTATATATTGACGGTTGTGTGTGTTTTCTGTCATTTTTTGAATGTCGTCTGTCGAAATCTTTCCTGACTCGTTGAATAGGGTTTATCCTGAGTTCTCATTAGTTAGTGATTAAAGTTGTTACAATTTAATAAGTCTTTAGGGCCATCTAGAAGAAATATTGAAAATTATTTGAAACAAAGGCACGGCATTAAGCAAATGTAAGCCCACGGCCACACAGAAAGCGTTTTTTGCGTTTTTAGCGTGAAGCGTCTTTAGCGACTAAAACAAAATAACAGGATTATATAAGAGTGGCCACACCAAAAGCTTGTAACGTTCGACATGTTTCGCAAAAAACGCCAATGGAAACAAATCAGTTTGTTTTCTGTAGCGTCTTTAGCGTTTTCTAAGATGAGACCCCATCATAGGCGGACGTTATATTTAATAATACAATAAAAACAAATTAAATAGTATGCATTTTTTTTCATCTTAGGGTATTATCTAAAAATATTTTTATAAAGAACATCTACTGTTTAGGAAGATTCTATAAAATTCAAAAATTTGAAAGAAATGTTTGAAAAAGTGTAGCTTGAAATCTTGAAAAAGTAATAAATTAAATATTTTCTTACGCATAAAAAATAGTTTTTTATGCGTAAAAAGTGTTTTTTCTGCGTAAAAGAAGTTTTTTTAACAGAAACAAATTGTTTTTGACGCGTAAAAATAGTTTTTTATGCGTAAAAAGTGTTTTTTTCTGCGTAAAAAAAGTTTTTTTAACAGAAACAAATAGTTTTTGGCGCGTAAAAAATAGTTTTTTTACGTGTAACAAATAGTTTTTTTAAACGTAAATTTTTTTTGGGTAAATAAGTTTGACAGGTAAAAATTAGTTTTTTACGTGTAACAAATAGTTCTTTACACATAATTTTTTTTTGCCTAACAAGAGTTCTTTTACCAGAAACAATAAGTTCTTGACGCGTAAAAATTAGTTTTTTACGTGTAACAAATAGTTTTTTACACGTAAAAAATATTTTTTTTTGCGTAAGAAAGTTTTTCTACCAGAAACAATAAGTTTTTGACGCGAAAAACGTAACAAATACTTTTATATGCGTAAAAAATAGTTTTCTAACAGTAACAAATAGTTTTATACGCGTAAAAAATAGTTTTCTACCAGTAACAAATAGTTTTATACGCGTAAAAAATAGTTTATTACGTGTAACAGTTTTATTCGCGTAAAATAATAAAAATAGTTTTTTACGTGTAACAAATTTTTTTTACATGTAATTTTGATTCACTTTTACAAAATTTGTATTATATTTTTGATAAACACGTGTACTGATCACAAATACACGTCGCGTCACTACGTATTTCTAAGCCGTTAACACGTTTCGTTACAACGAGCTTGTGTGTCAAGGCTTTACTCCCAGAGGGCGTAAAGAAGTTTTACTCCAAAATGTTTCATAAATCATGTCCTAAAATTGCATTAGCAACTAGAAATATTTACTATTCTATTATATAATTATAATTATTTATTATATTATATTATGACAAGTACTAACCACAACACTACAATATAAAAAACTATACACATATAAACTAAAATTCGTAATATAAATGGCAAATAATAATTATTATTTTTACACACACCACTGGCACTAGCAGTATATTGTGTTTGTCTACGAATATATGCCCCGGCCCGTCCACAATTCAATCCCAGCATCTTTTATCTTCGTCTTTTCAACGCTAACGGCGCCGATCTCGCCTATCTCTTTCTCACAGGATTGATTGTTGGACGGGCCGGGAATCCACGAGCTTGCGACGTTACTAATTGACATCTTGATAGAAACTGCAAACCTGTCGCGTCTTTTGCGTGTTTTTAATGGACAGAAATCGATAAAAGCGCTTAAAACGGTAAAATCGCAAAAAGCGCTTGAGACGCAAAAAACGCAAAACGCTAAAAACGCTTTCTGTGTGGCCGTGGACTAAGTGTGAAGATAAATAATGAACAGGGAGGAAAAAACGATGATTTGAATATTCTTCTTCATGTTGAAGAAAATAAAAGTATTAGCTTCCGTTTGGTAGGGGGGCAGTAGAAAAAGGCTACAGCACTATTCTTCGGACACGTCCGATTATTAGTTATTACAAGATATTGAGTGTGCTCTAGAAGAAGTCTTCCATGAAGTTTCCACAAGCACATTTCCTTATATTTTACAATATTTGCAGGATGCGTTCGAAGGAAACGTTGTTGGGCTATATCACACCATTAATAATTGGTCTGCAAGGTCCCCGATCTTTCGTTGTCTCTCTGACCTTTCGTTATTGTGGATGTATGTGGTATTTGCGAGGCCAAAAGAGTGACTCAGTAATAAATATTAAAAAAATCATGCATCGAGAATACTATTCTCAACTTCTCAACAATTCTTCTGTAGACGCTTTTTCCAATTTAGAAAAGAAAATAACCAGCCTTTCCAAACTACATAAATTCTTGTAAACCAAATGAGACATCGAATTTGACAACGACAAAATCATATTTTTGCTGATATTCTAACTGTAGCTTTCCCTGGGTTGTATTATAAATTTTACTAATTTCAAATTCTAAAAATAAAATTAAACAAGTAAATATTTTAATATCTTCAGAAGGTCTAACTTTGTTTACTCACTAGGGCACTTTGTTGACTCACTAGTTTCGTCGAACTGCTTGAATCCATTTTCGCTTTTGATCAAATCGGGGTGAGAAGCTGTGAAGCTATAAAATGTTGTTTCTGAAGAGTTGAATATCCGGGAAAGTTGAGTTATTGAATGTCCTCAAGTTCCTTTAAGCGTTAACATTTTTTCGGCAATTTTATTAAGATTTGAAATTGTCAGAACACAACGTGATGCCTAGTTCCGATTCTTTTTCACTTAATTTTTATTACCAGAAACAGCGTTACATCACACAAATCTCGTAGCCCAGTGTTTTATAGTTTCAAAATAACTGCACTAGTAAAAATTAAAATACTTAAATTTTATGACAAAGCCACTATTTTAATATTATTTCAATGCGATAGACATAAACGGTAACGGGACTGCGTGTAATACTTCAGTCGGGCACATTTTAATTTCTGCCGTATCAAGCGCTGCGGTCGGAATTTTTAAAACCAACTGAAATGCACCAAGCCTATAACTTGCAGACTGAAGATTGACTTGGAAATCTTTTATTCTTGAAGCTACCGTATGATCGAAAAGAAATGGCGTCCAGTTGGCTTGGAAATGACGATCGATGACATTTCCCATATAATTTTACATATAAAATGACAGCGATCTTCATTTCATAGCCATCGCTGACGCCGTTTTTATTCGATCATACGGTATTTCTTATATAATAACGAAATATTAAGTTTTTTTCTATATTTTTTAATTGTATATTTTAAAATATATGCCATAAAAAATAGTTTATTTTTTGTGACGGATAATTTATTTCATCACTAGTTTTGACAGAATTCTGCGTGGAAGAATTTCAAAAAATAAGTTTTGTGGCAAAAACTAAGGTAATACCGTGGCTCTGTGTGGCATTACCTCACGACCCGCTAATGGTTGAAAGGATGGTGAGGAGAGAATTCCTATTTCTATATTTGTTCTCGGGGACGGCCAGAAAATATGCTAAGAGACACACGAGACATGTATGTCTCACGATTAATTTTCTGTATTATAAATAGGTATATTTGCCTGTGGTTTAAGTAAATTATCATAGAAATCAGTAAAATTAACTGATTTGAAATTAATATTAAACAGTTCCACTTATTCATATTTTTTTCTGTCTGCTTATATGACCTAGTACCAAATTATCAATTTTGTTATTTCAGATAGCTAAACCGTGCCAAATAAATTTATGTGAAGCCGGTAAAGTATATACAACTATATGTATATGTATGTCTAGATAGTGGTAAATCTTGTTGCTGTAAATGGCAGCATTCCTGCAATTTTATCACTGCTTCATGGGTGGTACCTGATTTAACTAAGACAACCATATACAGGGTGTTTCCGTCGTTTAACTGCCAATCTGAACAATGAGGAAGGTCTGAACAAGGAGAAAATTATTTCCAGTAAAATAAACGTCTTTTTTTTGGAATATCTAATAATTTATTTTAATTCTTTCAAAGTCTTATTACTTACTTATTTTTACTTATTTTTTTTTTTATTTTATATTTGCAGCTGTGGAGAAAATGTATACTTAATTTTTATGTGTACTAAAGCCATACGCTAAATAAATAAATTTACCTTTTTATTTATTGTAATGTCATGGATGTTTACCAGTTAGGTGTGTATAATATTGTTTTATTTACGCGTGTTATATTAAAGTCAACCATTAGGAAGATATGTATTGAATATAAAGATAGAAAAATATTGTTTTTTACTCATTTATTTTTTATTTAAAAAACGAAAATCTATAGATTAATTAAATTTAAATTATCAAGATTACTATTTAGAAAGTAGGCTATTTTTGAAAGAAAATTTGACATTAGTACAAAGTAAAACTGTTTGAAAGCAGCTAACTAGAATGTAGACTGCTTGGGAGGGGGTTTAATTACTGCGACCTTTCAATAATTCTATTGTGTGCCCCTTTCTTGAGTTATAATGAGTTATAATAAATAAAATAAAATAGTCTCAGGGCTTTGACATAAGTCAGTATCTGAGGCGGCTTCACAGAGGTTAGTTCTCCATCTCCGGTATCAGTCGAAACAAAGTTTATGGCACGAATGGTTGTCATCTCGACGCACTCAGTGATGAGGTGTTTTGGGTTGGTTTCCTCATATCCCCCACAGAATCTGTATTCGCCGTTGTTTCGTAGATTCAATTTACTGAGTTGTTCGTTGGTTCGTTGAGGAGACAGTGTTTTGTTAGAAACCCAGTGACAATCCTAAGATTGTTCTTACTAAAATCAAGGAAAATCTTTGATTTTTCTTGGTCGTAAGTTCTGAGAAATTTCTTCGAGTGTCTTAAACCGTTGGACGATTCCCATTTCACGTTACGGATGGAGTCTTCCAAGTTATTGAGTTCCGCTTTAAGTTGGTTTTCACTTGGGAAGCAGAACGGTTGGTTGGGGCTCCTTTTCTAGCTGGATCGTTTTCTTTTTTATTGCCTTCTATCCCTTGCTGAGCTGGCATCTAGAGTAGGAGAACTTTATTTTCTTTGCTTATTTATTCAGCTTCTCTAGGCATTCTTTGAGCAACTTCGATTTGAGTGTAACTGAGTTGATTGCTTTTACTGCTTCTTGACAATCGGATAAGTTGGTTATTTCCTGTTTCCGATAGTTCCTATTTAAGATAAGTTGTGTATTTAAGATGAGTCACGAAAAGGCAGATTAAATGGCCAAACAAGGCTCATCAATGCTTTTCGTAGACCCAGAACCCTTTTGCGGCGTTGCAAAAGCGATCACAATAATGGCCACAGAACAGTGGGCGCATGGCAAACAAATCTCTAAAATGATGGAGAAATTCACCAGCACAGAGATAGGTAAACATATTCATAGAAGAAGATTTGCCCAAAGTTATGGCAGACGTGATAAGCAAGGTCAGAAAGACTGTAGTGGTCTGTAGATCTGTAGTAGGTTTACTAACAGGACATTGTAGGTTTAATAACGCTGATGAACGGATTGACGGACGAAGCCACGTGCAGATTTTGTCAATCTGAAAAAGAAACGACAGAACAAATTATATGTCAGTGCGACAGGCAATGTTCGGTTCCTGACAATGAGTGTTTCTAATAGGCAATTATAGACTATTGACAAAGAACTATATGGAAGGTTGAGTCTCCAAGTTCGCTAGATTTTTTGAAACTGGAAGCTGAGGAATGTTACCTCTAGATCAGAAGAGGGCCACAATAGATCTGAAAAGGTCCAAATAAAACAGGCCGATACCCACCTCAAAAATCTAATCTAATTTTTTATTTTTATTTTTTAAATCGTTTGCATTCGTTTTGAAACATCCTGTATATTATTTTAATATAACTCAATACATTTCTATTTCTTTGTATATTTTAATATGAAGAGGAAAACAGCTACATATTATATTTATCACGTTTTCATTGAAAAATTGAGCGTGATATTATGTCTTATTAAATATTGAAACATACCCGTTGTAATTATTGTTATGCTCTGTTTATACAGACCAATATTGTCTCGAACACATAATATATCTTATATAAATAATTGTTGAAGGCAAATTTACAATATTTATTTTCACTGTCATTTTTGATTTATCGGTTACTGATATATATCTGTGCACTTGTGAGGATAATGAAATTCACTGCAGCTTCGTATGTATGCAGGAGATTTACGGTTTGTAAGTAAATTAATTCAGCTTGTTTTATCCACAGAGCATCCACAGAGTGATCTAAAAACAAATAAATTTTGATACATAAATACATTTTTAATTAAATCGATATACAGAGGTGATTATTTAGCCGAAGGTCCATTAACTTTTAATTCGAAATTGTTTTATTATAATGTTCAGCAATATTGGTATTTTCTTGCTAAAAGTAAATCTTTTTATTTTTTTTTAAATTGAAATTGGTTAAGAGGTTTTCTAGAAGAGTAAAACTATTGACTGTTACTTCTACCTGGAGGTGTTCTTAGTAGGTTTATATATTCTCTTGGAAATATTTGTTATTTTTAAGAAAATATAATAACCTACCGTAAACCGGGGTAAGTTTGGTACGATTTTTACGGTTTTTCGTTGATATATTCCTTGATATATGAAATATTTAAATGTAAGCAGTGTCATTTAACTTCATTATTATAACACAAAAATTAGCCAAAATATATGAAATCAAAATTGTAAGCAGTACTTTATTTATTACATTTTTATATTGTTCTAAAGTATCCTCGTTGGGGGTAACTTTGGGACAGAAAAATTTTACACGTAAATAACCGTAAAGAAGCGTTTTGTATCAAAGAAGGACACATACACACAACAATAAATTATATAAATAATACCTTTGCGGGGTGCTCATTTCTTGAAAATACTTTAGGTTATTTCGCCACTAGAAGAAAATCTACAAAATAATAAAGTTATTTTTTTATTGATTTTTAAGAAACAGATTACGGCTATTTTATAAATATTCCCCAATTCCGTTATAGTTAATTTTAGACAAAAAGTTTTCAGATAAAAGTGGTAGATAATTACCGCCTTAATGAGACTGTCTCCTGCGTTTTTTTAAACCTGTAATTTTTGATATAGTATCTGAAAACATTTTGCTTAAAATCGATTAAATGGAATTAAAGAATATTTTTAAAATAGCCGCGAAATGTGTCTATTTCAAAATATCTAGTAAGCCATAAACTTTTTCCAAAAATCCAAAAGGCTCATAAATTTAGCCTCACAAAACTGCAATTCTTTCCATATTTCACCGACTCTCTAGCATCAGTAGTTTTCGAAATACTCAGTGGAAATACCCATAAAGAAAATCGAAAAAGAAACTCACCCTATACCCTGGGAACTGGCAAGCGAAACCTTGAGTCGGTGTTTACATGACTAGGAGTGAATCGGTATGGCTATCTCGTAAGCTTAAGAACATTATGGAGCGACGAGGATAGCGGCGGCGAGCCAGCAGCGCGACATCGCGTCCAAAACAAACCTGTGAAGTCAAGTACGTGTGAACATAGTAAAGCGATCTGCTCGAGCGGCGCGTTCGATTCAAATAATTTTGTTTTCGTCGCTCTGTCGCGCTGTAGAAAATGATGGATTCCCAAAAATTAATAGATTTAGTATTTGTAAGAGGGATTTTATGGGATCAGAAAGATAGTAATCACCATAACGGGTACATTTTAGATAAGTTATGAGATGAAGTGGCAACAAAAACAAATTTTCGTAAATGTTATAGAACCTGCCACACACTCTCCGGATTTTGAAAATTTCATATACACTACACCTTCTGGTTTGTTGGTTTCGAATCAACCAAATGTTTGCAACATTACTGCCCAGAATTTTAGCCACTGTTGAGATTTTAATTATCAATAAGCAAATGAAAATAATAAATTTGCAAGTACCTCGCTATTCCTCGCCGCTCTACTATGTTTCAGCATCTCGAGGCTTGCTCAACGCGGTATCGCGCTGCTTGTTCGCCGCTATCCTCGTCGCTCCACTATGTTCTTAGCCTAAGTCGGAGAGAAAAAAAATCGTAACGTACACACAAGTATTCGAAACGTACCCAGCCACTTAATGCGACACTGGATTTCATGGCCTTGGGAAAATACTTACTCTTCTTTCTTTGTTTAGTACATCTTATTTTAATGAGCGTATTGAACGTATTCTTCGTACACACGAAAATCAGCACCCAAGGTCAGAAATGCCGACCCGGTATAAGCTCAGCGTTCAGCAATTTTAGGATTTATTCTAATATAGAGTAGATAACAGTGATATATCTGATATAAAGACAAAGTATCCAAAATTCGTAGTAAAATTTTTATTTTAGTTTCACTAAACACTTCTTAATCTGTCGCTAGTAATGAAAAGCATCCGTACTTGGTATTTAATATACTATTAATCTTGGATTAATTCCTACTGATGAACTAATGATTTTTCATTTTTTATGACACTGTTTAATACACACAAAATACCAAATCTACGGACTAAAAATATAAACGAATTGAAAAAAAAAAAATTAAGCAAACAATACAAACAAATGGCCATCTCCTCAGCTCTCGTCGAAAGCATTTTTTACGATTGGTATTTAAGATAAAGCGTTATAAATAACTTTTTATCGGACATTTTAAAAGGAATCAATAATAATATCGCAGAAAATGTCTCTTAATTCGGCGCACGTCGCGTCGTGAAGTTTGGCATGTATTTTCGACTGCAGCTCTTCAATTTTTTTTGAGCGCCCAGGTTGGTTATTTTCTGTTTATTTGACTTCTCAGCTGATAAAAATATAATCAGATGTGAAGTCATGTATATTCAGTCATTTTTGACCAGAGTATTTTGTCTAAGTTACCTACATATGCTGCAGCGCTCTTATAAAAAAATACATAACAGCCGTACTCCGCTACACGAGTATTCTACACACATAAAGAAGATGGTTCACGCAAGGCGTTTTCCTTTCATGAGCTTCTTCTGTGTTTTTCATGTTATCTGCCTACCGCACTCCGTACATTTAAAAATCTCATGCTTTGTTGCCTCTTTACTTTTTAGTGCCGCTGTTTGTTAAACTGAGTTTACAACCTTTCTCCATTGAGTTCTATTGTGAGCTGCTGTTTTCCCACTCATTCTGGATGTTAATTCCCTTTAAATTTTCGTGCAAAATGTCCTTGTACCTTATCAGTTGTCCATTTCCGGCCTCCTCTTAACCGTTACAGGCTCACCGTAAAGCAGAGATTTTGGCATGCGGTTTTCTTGCATTCTGCATAAACGTGACCAGCCATCTTAAGCAGTGGTTTCGATTTTCGCTGGTACGAATGATAACTATCCAATCAACAGTTCCATACCATACTAATTCTTACGTAGGAAAACTCTTTACTAGAATGAATGTTGGGCGGATAAGTTTAATGCGTCGCTCGCGCTGACCTCGTGTAACAACTGCTCACGAATTATCAATTTTCAATATGCTGATACGCTGAGCTAGGCTTCACTAGCAGTCAACAGGTTACAAACTTGATCTTCGTACTATATAGAATAACGTTTTAAAGCGGTGTGTTAGAGCAAATCCGGCCTTCACAAGTTCCTCCTTTCCATCTCTTCACTATCTCACAGTCTTGTAAAATGTTTCATGTCTACTGCACTGTAGAAAACGCTCCACAACTTATGGAGAAACCCTTTCCCGGCACACATGGAACGATCCTCCAGGACTCACGTGTTATTCCTCTGGCGGCAAGATAGATAGGCAACACAACATGCA
This sequence comes from Sitophilus oryzae, assembly GCF_002938485.1. NCBI lineage: Eukaryota > Metazoa > Arthropoda > Insecta > Coleoptera > Curculionidae > Sitophilus > Sitophilus oryzae. Next base: position 10,502 of record NW_022146523.1, read on the forward strand.
ACCTCACAGGGAACTGTTGCGTTGGGCTTGTATAATAATTGGGTTTTAGACTCTCTCGAGTAAACCAAAAATACGATAAACACGCTATTCATACGCGACTTCAGCTTCCCGGAAAAAAGGTTTCTTGTTGACTGATCGCATACGGCTGGCAGTAATATACGCCCTGTACGTAGTGAGAATTGTTATTGTTCTACTGTGTTATATTATAGTGGTATGGCTTACTGTGCTATCCTTGATTTAGTACTATGGTTTAACGTTCGAAAATTTTTACCAAGTAGCGATTTCTTATATGTTTTTGTCGTATTAGATTCAAGAGGTCAACTTTCACTACGTAAAAGCCTATGAACTATGCCAAGATTTTAAATATCTTAATATCAATAGTTTTTTTTTTTAGAGGTATTTTCATTTAAGATGTACGACAAACATTTATATACGATGATAAGGTAATTACTAGAACAAACTTCGTTTTTATCTTAATGCGTTTATGATATA
>NW_022146523.1:21545-171845 GCF_002938485.1 Sitophilus oryzae
CTTTACCTGCCTCGAATAATGGCATCTCCTATGACAAATAATGAGGATTACAAGTTCAGGGTACAGCTATTAAAATTTTTTCATAAAGAAAACGATTTTTATTCATTTCATAGATATCTTGTCTCGATTTTTTCGTATTTTTAAGAATAAGCCTTTTTAGGCGCAACTTTCAGAACAAAGGCAACGTAAATGTCTTGTAATGGCTAAGAAATAACTGGAACAACGCAAAGCACCGCTCGTTCAATATGAACACCACAACGCCGCTGATATGGCATTGCTCGACGCCCAACGCGCAAAGCTCACCGCTCAAGCGGTGCCAATATAAACGTGCACTTGAGTCAATATGAATGTGCAGCACCTTGCTATTTTATTTGTTATCCTCGTGATCTTCTGTAAAGGTGCGTTTAGACTTAAGCACGCACGCACTGATCTTTCGCGAATGCTCAAGTGTAAACGGCTGTGCGTGCACGCTCACTCTGAATCTTACTGTGTGCGAGCAGTCGCGAGCCACCAAACGAATGCCGTTCGCGTACGCTCAGCTCGTGCGTGCTCAAGTCTAAACGCACCTTAATACGTGGTTTGGTTTGGTTGATTTCCTAGTGTTTCAAGCAAGCTCCATATTTAAATCAGACTTCAATCCCGATACTACTAATCTGCAACCGTTTATTTTACATTAATTGCAGGGAAATTCAATCCATATTCAATGGGTTTTGGCGGCACGCCGCCGCCGGTGCCGGTTTTGGTCGTATTTTAGCATTTCAATTGTGTCGTTGTTGCTGGTCAATCGGCTTCAATCCAGCTTGGACCTTTGTATCGGTCTTCCGGCAATTCCAAACCAGCCACCCAAGTCAATCTCAGAAAAAATGTCGAATTGATTTGAAGGTTCAAGCGCGCTATAAAACTCAATGTACTTTTTTATATCAATTTGAAGCCATTCAAACGTGCTTGAATCATTCGGAATAAATGTGGTCGTGTACTGGTGAAAGAAAGGTACCCTAACGGATGCCGTCTCATGTTCTGATGAAACTGTAAAAGTTAGCTTCATGCACTTGCTACGCCTTATTTTATTTACGACTTACTGTTTAATTCTGTAAAGGAACGACTTAACCCGAAACCTGCTGATTGGATATAAAATCGGCTCTAAATTGAGCGTAAACGTTTGCGACAGCATTTAACGACACCAACGCTAACAGTAATAATTTCAGTAGTTTATTCTCTCAATAACGACAGGCGTCGATTTTTTTTCGCGTGATCACGAGTTAAAAATTATTGGGTTTTTATCTGGATAGTTTGCATCCAAATTGACAAACAAAAAAGTTTATGAAAGCAATTTGATTTAAATTGGGATTATTATACAAACATTTTAGTTTATTCATCATTAATAAAATTTGCAAAATTACATTTAACAGAAAAAAAAAAAAAAAAAAAATATGTAATATATGTAATGGTTCAAAAACTCTGGCGAAAATTAAGACAACAACAAAACAAAACAAGTATGGATTCATTTTCTATATCTATAATATATCTTCTTCTTCATGTGTCTTCTCCTCATCGGAGGTTGGCAACCGTCAATTATTGGAATTCCTCCCTGTCTTGAGCGAAACGGATAATTGCACTGGCCTCTCCTATATTAACCACTGGCGCAAATTCCGCAACCTGGAGAACCGTTTGTGCATGATGCCTCGTCGCTCTTCAATCATTTCTTCAACGAACAGCTGTAAGAGACTATTTTTATTATTTCTAAAATATGACAAAATATGCTGCTTTCCGTCGTTTTGTTGTAGTCAATAGTTCTTGGTTTTTATTCATTCTCTCTAATACTCCAAGATTTGTTATTTGTTCGGTGGCCAAATATTTTAATATTAGTCTTTAAGTTTCATCCCTTGACTCCGTATCGTATAATAATGTAGACAGTACGTAACATTTGGTAGTTCGCCATCGAGTAGTCAGATTCAGGTCTCGGTTGCAGAATAGGGTTTTCATTTTGAAGAAAATGTTTCTGGCTATTTCAATTCTATGTTTGGTTTCTTCATCAGGATCCCACTTATCATTCAGCCAGCACCCCAAGTATTTAAATCTTCTCGTCCTTTCTATATTTGATCTTGTATTTGTATACTGATATTCTCAATATTTAGTTTGCTAATATAATATCTAATTAAAAAATCTATCTAGTGACTAAAAAAAAAAAAACAAGAACAAAGGACAAGTAATAGCATTTTTTAATACAAAATATGGACTAAATAAATTATTATAATTTTTTTTTTTTTTTTTTAAAATTAAATAATAATCATCTGTGTGAATTATTCTTTTCAGATGGTTAATTTATTTCAAAAATAAAACAATGGAAATAACGTTTACAACCTTGTAATGTGTTCAAGTTTACGCGTTATATATAAATCACAACATGTTCACTTGCATGTTGGCGGTCTTGGTGTTGCGTAAAAAGAGCCCTACACGCAACGATATCTGAGAGATTTGAACTCTACAGTCCTTCGATTCAGTTCAAATCTTAATGTACAGTGGCGGCTTTGATTAGAGCCACCAGTACACAAGTATTTTTAACTACACAGACTACAGTGGGATTTGGCGGGAACTGTACTAAATTGACTGATGAGAGGAAATTATCTTTTAAAATCTGCACATCAGCCAATGAAAAGATCCCTATCGATTTGGTCTTAAAATCTGAACTGTGCGATTTGGCATGCAGATTAAATCGTTGCGTGTAGGGCCCCTTTAAGTCCTGTATTGATCGATTTTGGTCTTGGTGTTAATTTTTGTACAAGACCAAGACCACAAGGGGGGGTCAAGAGAGTTTCTTAATCGTGTCAAACAAAAAAAACAAAAAAGTGAAAGAGAAAATCCAAAATACTATTCTTGTTGTAATTTTTTAAAGACGTTTTGAAGAAAAAAAAGTTATAAAAAATTCTGAAGGCAATAAAAAAAAATTGCAGTTGGTTTCTATGTTCAAAATAGCTTAATTCTGTTAATTTAATTGCATTTATTTTGATTAGTATAAAATTATATCAAAAATTGATAATTTACTGATCTAAATTTTATTATCGTTTATACTGCAAAATCTGTTTATAATGTGCCAAATAAATCTTTTACAATTCAACACATTGGTATGATTCTAGTAATTAAAGTAAATATAGAACCAACATAATTTATTGCTTTAAATAAATCGATATTGACGTGCGCCAAAATTCCATTTCTGCAATAAAGTTTGATATCTTATATTTTTTTCCTCCTTTATAAATGGATTAATTATACAAAAATAATAAAAATAAGTATAACTTTAATATAAGTATAAGTAAAAAGAAAAAATATAAAAGCTAAATGGACATCTTTTTAGAGTTAGAATAGCATACCAATGAAAAGAAATAGTTTCTGTTCATACAAGAGACCATTTTTATTATAAGACATTTATTAAAATATATGGCTTTTCATTCTTTACTCTGCGTGAGCACTCCGGGGGGTAGTTGAATTGGACATTTAACTAATATAAGAACGCATAAAATAATATATGTAATAGACATCTTTTTCGATTTTTAATTGCCCTGTTATTTATACACTTTAAATCATAATAAACTTAATTTCCCCAATAATATGTCAACAAAAGTTTTCTTAAATAAAATTGTAAATAGATTTTGGTCATGAAGTTAGAAAATTATTTTATATATAACTATGCTATAAAATACACACTGATATAAATGATTTTCTGAAACAAACAAACCAATGGCTCAATACCTATACTTGTGGCCGGTATATTTGTTGAAAAGATTTGTCAACATATATTATATTTGATACATATTATCACAGGCTACAGAGTAGTTTTTAACAATGCAAAAGTTATAATTTTAACATTGAAAATGTTTCTGTTATCCTATATAAGGGAGCCCAAATCGAATTAAAATGCTACATTTGCCACACCATGACGTCATATCCACACCATGACGTCACATATACAAGGGTATAGAAATCTCGGCGCAGCGGCGGCAGTCAGCCAGCGCGCGCAAAAACCATTACATCGTAATTGTTGTTTGGTAATTATATCTTTATTGGTTTAAAAGCAAAAATATAGAGGGTTTGCTTTGATACCTTGTCAAGACATAAGCGAAACTTTCAAATTGTTTCTTTTTTTCATTTAGGCCTTCGTTTTTCGTTTAAATAAGTTGTATTAAAAAAATCTATTTTATGCATTTAAACATAAGTTGAAATGATTATTCATGTTTAAAGTTTTTTTTGGTCATAAGCGCTAATGGAAATGTTTTTTCGTAAATAATTATAAAAAATTACTCCCTATGAAGGACTAAGGGTCCCCATATCATGTACTGTACTTCCATCCCTGAAAAATTCAGCTTGACACCGAAGTGAGAGGTAACGTCAAAATAGCTTTACCATCATAGGTGATTAGCAGGTACTATATGACAGGTAAGCTGAACAACTGACAGTAGTGATAATTTGTTTAATTCATCCTTAAGTTAGTTTAATCATCACCTTACCTCCTAGTAACGGTTTTAGTTTTCCTAGATTGGTTTGATAAAACAAAATATACTGGGCATATAAATGTCTGTTACAGGTTAATTCGTTAGAAATATGTTACACACACATATTATTTTAATAATATATATAAATTATAATAGTAATGGCTATATTGTGTTATAACACATACATATAATGATGAATGTATATTTTAACCAATGCATTGTTTTGTTTTTTAATACAAATAAAGCTATTGAAATAAAAAAAAAAAAAAAACAGTGATTATACAATTTATTTACCCCCCTTACACTGTTTTCTGTAAGGGGTGAAACCAGGAGTATATTTCGTACGATATAAGAGGGCACAAAGTTTTTTATTACTTAATGCTTAAATTTAAATGTTGTACATAAAATAAAATAGACTTGAAAGTCAATTAATTAATATTGACGTAATTACTAAATAATTTTAAGATTTTTTTAATTATTTTAGTGTATTTTAGTCACCCAATTATAAGGAGAGATATCCAACCATTGCATTATTTACTCACAAATAAATGTTTATGGTTTTAAACCCATAACAACACCAATTAATGTATTATACACCCCTTAACCCAATAACTCCAAGGAGGATATTTCGTGACTCCTTATTTAAAGTGGACAAGCTTTATTAGTCAATGTTTAATTACCCAGCGTCTTTAATAAAAAATCTAATGTAATTTTTCATAGAAATGATCTGACAAAAAGCAAATTTTATCAAAAAAACTTTTGATTATCTACAAAGAGTAAACCGCTGACAAATGTCTGTATACTAATGCCAATGTGCAAAATACAAATTAAATACCAAAATTTTTCATATAATGCCCCACTAAAGCCAAGCTGATTCAATATAATACCACTAATACTAAGAATAATATGTAACACATTTGTTTCACGCATTAACCTGTAACAGTACTGGTAGGTACGTGCACAGATTTTTTCATAGGTAATTTAAAAGTCGTTAAAAGTCTAATTATATTTAAGAAGATATAATTCAATAAATTGCTGTGGGGCCAATAATGCACAAGTAATACCATTAAAATTTTAGCGTTTTAACTTGTGTAACATATTTCTTTAACGGATTAACCTGTAACAATAGTGGTAGGTGCGCACAGATTTTTTCGCTAGGTAACTTATTAGGTCGTTAAACAGGCCTATAAAAGCTATAACAACATAGTAACTAATATTTATAATTTAATTCGAGGTTTAATCTCAAATAATAAATGTTTTACTGGTGTATTTCTGAGGTGTTCATTATTAAAAGTAGATATTCTTCAAGTTATGCGAAGTAATAATGTTTCCGGTGAGACCGCGTATATGTCACCAGATTCTGGTTGAATCAAGACTTTTTCTATAGAAGAGTTTTTTTATTTTCCTTTCAAAATAAGACTAATTTCTTCTTATTCTTTTAAATATTACAGTGTTTCTTTTCCTAAAATGTTATACTTAATTTTCGCTTAGAATTAAAAATCTAAATGGAGGAGAAAAATATACGTTATTGAACAAAGTTTATATAAATCACTTTACCATAACGAAAAAGTAAAAACATGTCATGGCGGAAGATATTCAGGTGGCATTTCACACGTTTATCTATTAAAATCGAGATTAAAATAATAAACTTGCGTAACATGTTATACACAGATAGAAGTTTCAGAATCGATTAATACGCAATGCGCTACGCAGTCAACTTATTCCCATGCGCGGATGAGCGTCTTCAAGACTCTTCCTTCGGCCAGGGTCACGACGCCGCCGAAGAAGAATCGGCCTACGTTTGGCTAAACAGGCTGGACACGGTGGACTACGATATTGGCGAGTCTGAATATTTATAAAAATTTGCAAGTAAAATATGTTGGAAAAATAATTAATCCATACATATATAAAAAGCTCAAAAGGTTTTTTTTTTTTTTTTGTTGTATCCATCCCGTCAAAACCGCTTTACCAATCTTGATTATTCTTTTTAAATGAAAGGTATATATGTGTAGATTTGTTGCGGAAGTATTTTTATAGTTAACTTAAAAATACTTTTTTTTTTGTTTATAAATGAGGTTTAAATTTTTTTTGTGTAAAACGACTAAATACTAAAACATACCCGAAAAACACCTACACACAATACCTCCACTTAAATAAATTATTTGTCATTGTCAGTGGTGTGTCAGTTAGATTATATTACGTTTTTTAGATATTTTAGGTGTCAGTTCATGCCATAGCCTTACATACATAAATATTAGCACAGAGGTTCGTTTAAACGACATTAGTGAATTAGCTACACAAAAAGCGATTTTAGGAAATTCATCCTCTTAGAGAGTAAAAATTATCTCGGAACAGTTTGCTGTATGAAAATTCATTACTATCTGGTCTAGAAGAATGAAATCCCACAAAAAGAATTAGAGAAGAGAGATTTTTGAAATTCATCAACCAAATGGTAAAGTTAGTAAAAATTTATATAAAACTTGGTGACCTCTGGATTATACACACACATAAGAAATGGGCACAAAGATGCAAAAAGCAATTTATAAATTTATTACCCTTAGGAGGGGTAGAATAGGGAATGAAAGTTTGCTGTATTATGTACGAAAATGCAATATTATAACATTATAAACCAGACAGTATAAAATTTTATACATTAGTAAGAAAGTATTAGTGCTCTTAATAAATAAAAAAAAAAGATGAAAAATAAAAAAACATCTATGCTCACTAGCTCTCTATAAAGTAAAATCATTTAAATCAATGCATGAACGATTCGAGGTGTAACGCGAACGTAGTCACGAGAAAAAGCTAGTAATTTATTTTGTTGCTGTTAATTTTCATTGAAAAAGAATTTTGTAATTCGCCACTATATTAGTTAAAAACTAACAAACTCATATCAAATTTAAGTTTTGATTTGATTTACTTTTAAAATCTGAACACATTTAAAAGAAAAAAGTTTGATAATATTTGTGTAGATTGACTACAAGTTGTATAACATAAATTTCTACGACCCGTCTACCTAGTGGTCTGCAACATCGCCTTGTGGTGCAAACGTGGGCCTGTTAATCTGTGACGTGACGCACAACAGCCAAGGAAAATAGAAGCGTGGCTAAAATTTAGTAATTTAAAGTCTTTTAGATACAGTAGGTATTAAAAAAGTTTTGTGTTTAAATGGGGTTTGCCTTTAACAGTTAAAATTATAATATCGTAAGTGTAACTTTCCGTAGAATTCTTTTTTGCTTGTTTACGGATAGGTGCGATCGCATAAGTATTATTGATAATGTTTTATTTAATTTTAACATTACTACTTTTTCAGTGAATCTTTAAATCTGTTGTTTTTTGTTAAGTTCGTTATTTAAACATATGTATGTAATACACTCATATTAACACTAATCATATTTTACGTTTTTATTCATCATTTTCAATGCCCCCGGTTGCATCTTTGTAAGGACTGTGAATTTTTTTTAATCTTTTTAAGTTTTTTTAATCCAATCAACTATTATACCCCATCATACAGTGTATAACTTATCATACATGGGGATCTTCCCTGTTGTAGAGGGGGACAACAGCGTATTTCTCATCTTCACTCTGACAACAGATGTTCATCCTCCTTGGAGTGGACCTCCTATGAGGGTATACACCCTTCCATGGTTGAGGTTTAGCCCTCCATGCCCTTCTGGCCAGTCGAGGAGCTTGTCTGGATAATCTGTCTCCATTTTCTCCACCTCTTGTCTCTTTTTCGATCTGATACAGAGGTTGTCCCGAATCTATAATAGAGGATATATCCCTCTTTCTCTATTGCCCCCTTGGATTTAAGGTCAATTCAACTTAAAAATGGTTAATCTGTCCACTTCTACAGATTCTATCGCAAGTAGAAGTAAGGGAGACGAGAATAAAATGGTTTTTGGTGAGGTTGTCTCCTCTTGGTCCAGGCTGTTAAGCTAAGATCCCCCACATCCTCTCATCCCGTAATACACGACCACAGACAGTAGAGGGTGCCTGGTATGACGAACAGGGCAGTCCTATCCGGCATCGTTATACGTCTTGGTGCAGTTCCCTGGCCACGACACTACAGACAGGGACAAGTCAATGACACAGAAGATATTCTGTGCCAATGTTCCTTAGACCCAGCCAAAGTACCAGAGGGGATTCCCCCTAGCACGTGACTAGGAGCTTCCCCACCAACGACAAAGTCTGGCCTCTCTTAGAGGAAGATTTTTAGTTTTACTTTATTAGGTAAAGGTGATCATGTAGTAATTGTTCATTTCAAATGTGGTTTCATGTCATGTCAATTTGGAAGTGTTAACGGTTTAAATAGATTTGTCTGCTAAAAAACTGAAGTAAATGTTCTCAGAGTGGTATTTAGATCTTTTATTAGTTTTTTTTGTTTTGGGTCTGTCATGGGTGGAAACATTCTCTTTGTGGAAAATTTCTTTTAGGAGTAAACGGCTACTGACAAGCTGGTTTAGTTTTGGATTCTACGCAGTGGCATTTTACAAAACATAACTTATATCTTTTCGATTTTTGTTTCACAGTGTGGAAATACCTCGGGAAATACCCACTAATACCCCCTCCCCCGGGCATTTGTCTAGAAATAAAATAACCGACTTTTTCTAAAAGGGTTTACACTGAACATTTGGAATTAGCGTGGATGTCACTTATGAAATCGCGTTTTTTGTTGGATGATTATTTGGTCATATCATATACAGATACAGATAGGTATATGATATAATTGAAATTAATTTAATTTATCTGACATTCTGTTGATGATTATTATCTAACGAATGAAGATATAATCTTGGGATTAAATACACTTAAAGTGTTTTAATATTTATCTGTAGAAATAATAATCGATATAATAAAATTACCTATAAGTCAATTATTGTTGTAGTCAATAAAAATATAATAATTTGATGTAACATAATAATCTTATTGTTTCGCTCCCAGTATAACGAAAGTCCTTCAATAAATTTTCTTCAACACCTTATCGTATTGTAAATTATTGTATAAATGATAAAAACTTTTTATTACTAATGTTTTTCTTATGTTAGGACATGACCTAGGACGAGATAATGATGCATTGAGAATCGGATGCTTTTTTTATCAATTGAAAGAGAATAATATTATCGATATTGTGTATCGGGGAAAAGGGCAAATATGTCATTCAGATTATTTGCAATTACGTTTTATGGTCATTATTGCTGATCAGCGGCGTTGCCAGTTGCATGTACAGATCTGTGCCACTTTGTTGTGATTTTGTAATTAGACTAATTAATAACATTTTTTTATTGACTTTTTATATATTATCTCCTCAAGTATATGAAGATATCGTGGATTGATAGAAAAAGAGCATACACAATATTATGGATGAATTTGTACTGGCAGCACTGTCACACAGTGAGGCCAATATCTTATCAGTTCTTATCAGGATTAATGAGCTCATTTGTAATCCAACATATTCACTATCCTGGAAATATAGACTATTAGAAATCATACTAGCCAAATATGTTACCTGTGGTTATACTTTTATGCACATCCTATACCTATTGCAATTTTTCACCAGATAATAATTTGTCCGCTTGAAGTATTTTAGTGCAAATAATTTCGGATATTTATATAAATTTTCTTAAGATAAATAATTATTTTCAATGATGGCATGCTATATATTTAAGTATATTTTCTCTAAAGTCTAAAGCTTTAACAGTTAAAGATACTCTAAGTACCTTACCTGTAGGGGAAGGTGGGGCGGAACGGGGTAGCGGGGTAGAACGGGGTACGCCATTAAAAAACCGAACGTCTAAACGAAAATATCCGAAATTGCACTGAAGGTCGCCTAAAAGCATGGGTCGCATGTTAGGTACGCCAGTAGTCCGAAAACCATCGAGCAAGAGGTTAGTCTCGTTATCATCTGGAATTTTCGTGTAGATTTATAACTTTGGCGTCCATATTAACCACCGTAAGTAATTTGCTTATTAAATTTTAATCTATTTCAGTTATGTAATGCAGAGAACGATTGTTTAGCAACTTTTTTATCACTTTAGATTTACTCTAGGTCATGTTTTTCTTTCAAAAATTTTACTTTAAAGTAAACGTTGCACATGGGGCAGAATGGGGTGGGGTACAATGGGGTACCCTGTTCTGCCCCGTTAAATGTCGTACTTAATTTAATATTTTTTCAGATGGTTAGAAATTATGTTCGGAAGACAAAGCGTCAGGAATGGTGTACCGAATCCATGAACGCAGCAGTTGATGTCGTTGTTAGTGGACAAATGGGGTATAGGAGGGCCGCAGAACAACATGGTGTGCCCCAAACAACTTTAGAAAGATATGTCGCGAAAAAAAGAAAGGATCAACAAAACTTTGTTGTTGATAAATCTGTTGGAAAATTTCGCAGCGTTTTTTCACAAGAACAGGAGATAGAACTTGTCGACTATTTAAAATCTATGGAATCAAGACTTTTTGGCTTAACCATGATGGACTTTAGACGTCTGGCTTTTCAATTAGCTATACGAAATCAGTGTCAACATAAATTTAATGCTGCATCTGAAATGGCTGGCAAGGATTGGATGCAGTGTTTTTTAAAACGCCACCCTACTTTGACGCTGCGAAAACCAGAATCAACTTCTGGAGCTCGAGCTATGGGATTTAATAAGGTTGCGGTAGCACAATTTTTCCACCTTCTTTTGGAAACAGTAGACAAATATAAGCTAGCTGGTGAACGCATTTATAACTGTGACGAAACGGGGTTGACTGTGAATCCAAAGGGCCATACCAAAATCTTAGCCTTGAAAGGAAAGCGTCAGGTTGGCACCCTAACTTCCGCCGAACGAGGAGAAACCATAACTGCTGAAATCTGTTTTTCTGCTGCTGGAGCATACATGCCACCTATGCTTATTTTTCCAAGAAAACGGAAGCAACAGTCATTTGAGTTAGGCTTGCCACCTGGTTCAGTAGTAGAAGTTAGTGATTCTGGATGGATAACCTCTGAACTTTTTTTAAATTGGTTTAAGCTATTTGTTACGTTTTCTAAAGCAACAAAAGAAAATCCAGTGCTTCTTTTGTTAGATGGACATGCAACCCATACCAAAAATATTGACCTAATTTTGCATGCACGTGAGAACGGTGTAATATTATTATGCTTTCCACCACACACAAGTCATAGACTGCAACCGTTGGACGTTTCCTTCATGAAGCCGTTAAGTACATTTTATGAACATGAAACTCGGACATGGCTGCGTTGCAATCCAGGAAAGGTAATAACCATTCTTCAAATTTCCACGCTTTTGGTAGTGCCTTTTAAACGCAGCCACCATGAAAACGGCGATAAACGGATTTCGCAAAACTGGGATTTTTCCACCCGATGAAAACGTTTTTACCGAAGTTGATTTTTTACCAGCTGCTACCACGGATATTACAAACAATACCCCTCCATCAGCCAATGATCCTTCTACTGCACCAAGAGCTCATACGCCAACGGAACCTTCAATTTCAATAACACCTCCCGCTACAAAAATATCTAATCTAAGAAAATCAACTAAATCTCCTCTAACTGTATCAGCAAGTGACATTTTAAATCCCCTACCAGGTTGCTCTTTATGGAAAGCGCCAAACGAATTTGCTGCCTCCGGTGTCAACAAAAAATCTTCTTTTCCCTGCTTGTCGCCAGAAGTTGCTTTACCTATTCCAAAAATCCAGCAAACAGTTAAGAGAGCTAATCGCAAGAGAGGTAAAACTGCAATATTGACCTCGACTCCGTATAAGGAAGAACTAGAGGCAGCAGCAGCTGCAAAAAAGGTTTCGCAAAAGATGAAAGAAGGCGTTAAAAGAAAAATTATTGGCAAAGAGAATAAGAGTAAAGCAAGTAACATTAAGAAAGTGAAGCGAAACCCTTCAAAGAAAGTGTCGATTAAAAAGGTAGATTCTGACTCATCTTCAGATGAAACTAGTGACGTAGAATGTCTTTACTGTTGTGAATACTGGTCCAAGTCTGTTGAAGGATGGATTGCCTGTTCAGCGTGTCACAAATGGGCACACAATGCCTGTGCCGGCGTTGATAGCGAAGACGACGAATTTGTGCTTGTTTGTGAACAGTGTCAATCCTAAGTGGATTTTTGTCTGATTTTGTCCAATGGTTTTACCTATTTTAATAAAAAAATTATAATAAAATTGTGTGTACTTAATATTACTACCATTTTTCACCATTAACGCTATATTTCAGAGGAAATCTAACCACATATTAATGAGATCTGGTAAAATATATAAAACCTCATCCTGCCCCTGCCCCTGGGGCGGAATGGGGCAAAATGCACCTTTTTGGTTTCTCATAATAATTTTCTTTAAAATATTTGTTTAACTGTTAAAAAAGGTGAGAGGCTTAATTTACAATATTTAGAAATACAACGATGCAAAAATATTTTTTTTTTGGTTAATATTGGGGTGACAGTTAACCATCAAACGTTAAGTACCCCGTTCTGCCCCGCCTTCCCCTATATCTAAATTGGAATGTTTTCTATCCATAATCTTCTACACTGACCAGTTGAGTTGGAATGTTTAATTCCCAATCAATCAAGCAAATCTTCAATTATAATTCTTGATTAGGATTATTAGACATATATTCATATTAGAGTTTCAAACAATTAAATGAGTGTCTCAAATGATTATACATAATGATAGAGAATTCTCAATGCGGGATTATATCGGGATATACAGAGTGAGTCTTAAATATGTGCAAATTTTTTTAGCGGTTCCAGGAAATCCCGGTACCGAAAATACCGGGAGTTGCCGATTTTTTTGAGACATTAAAGAACCGGAACTCGAAATTATTAACTCCTGGTTCTTTCGGTGCTTTCAAGGCTCGGTATGAACAATTAAAAAAATAGTTTTTGTTACGTGAGAAAGGCCATTGATACTTTCTAGCAGTCGAAATCAAACACTTCTAAATAAGTAGTGATGCTACAATATGATCGAAAAATACGCCGTCAGCGATAGAAAGCTATAAAATGAAGATCGCTGTTATTTTATATGAAAAATTATATGGGGAATGTCATCGATCGCCATTTCCAAGGTAGCTCAACGCCGTTTTTTATCATACGCTATCACTTATTGTTCTTACTTTTGAAGTTCCTGTAATGTTTATTAGCAATTATCGATATAATAAAAAATTAATATTAAAGTTTAAATACATGTTATATTTTATTATTTAGTATAATGTTGCTCAATCTATTAGATATATTTTATGTTATGCTTTTGGCAATTGCATTTTAAATTGAAAATGTACGGCTTCTTGTTAATTTAGTAAAGTTGGGTTATGTTGTTTGATGTAAATTTTAAGTTATTTATGTTTTTTTCGATTTGTTCTTCGCTTGTGTTCATGTTAATTTTTTCATAACTATTATTTTCATTTAAAACACAATTTTTTATCAATTTTACTTGGATACATCCCTTGTTTGCTGTTTGACGAACTGCATCATTATTGAACAACAATTCGCTAGTACCGAAAGTACCGAAAAAACAGGAAATTCCGGTTCCTTAGATCCGGATGTCGAAATTCCCGGTTCCAAAAAACAGCTCCGGTTCGAGAACCCCTACTAGCAAGTAAAACTGGTTGCATTAAACAATTTATCATCCCATCCTGAGATGCCAATATATACAGGTCTGTCTCAGATCTAAGGCCTGCAGATTTCAGAAAAGTAAACTCAAACTTTCTAGACAAAGACCGAAGTGTGATTTTTTGCCATTCTCGTTCAAAAGTTACTGTTAACAGTCTCTGATATATAATCTAGTAATAAATACTTAAATCAGAAAACACCAAGTTCTTCGACGGCTCTGCTTGCTGTTTTGAAGAGATAATGTAGCACAGTTTTTACAAGACCAGTACTATGGATATGTTTCTGAAGCTTCTAGCAAAGCTTTTGATGCAGACAGTGAAAAAAAAACGCACTATTGGAGTTCCACATAGATCCTTCCAAGTATATATTTTGAAATAGATTTGAACACTGGTACTATCGGGACTACTAAGCTTCCAGATCATGAGATTCTTCCTAGTTTTAATTTTAATGTGTATGTTTTTGACATGGGAAAGCCTGGGTGAGCATGCTTAGCATAAGAGTGAATATTCAAGTAAAGGACGTAATGATTGTCTTCCGGTGTTTTCAAGCTTAGCTTATAATCTTCCTGATAGTTCAGAAGAACAGCATTTAATGTATGACATCATGGAAATGAACGAAATGGGTAAGACAAAAATAAACCAACAGATTTAAAGAAAAATAAACTAGATGTAATAATAACTTCAGTATCGATTTCGTGGCCTCAAACAAACTGCAGTATATATGATTGTTATTTTACAACACACATCTATTCTGTCATGTAGGAATTCCTAACTCAAATCACCCCCGAGTTTCTGGCATACGTGGGAGATAATTTAATACTAGCGATTAGATATTAATTAATCCTTATGTTACTAATCGTTTTTAGATATAAAGACGAAGTAGTTTTAGGGGTAATAAACTATTAAATAGTTAAAAAGTGTTTATTTATATAACACTCAGTATTCAGTTTAGATTTTAATAAATTTAATTAATTAATAATATAATTTGCTCTACTGAGATATAAGACAATTTATGGAAAATTTCGGGAATAGAGTTTGTTAGCCTCGTTTTTATTCATTGTCGTCATTGACATTTGACCGAATATATTTTGATAGCAATTCTGCAAGATGACATTAATTTCGTACATTTTGATACAGACGCATTTCATTACCAGGTCAATAAACTTTTTCTTATTCACTGTTTGGTATTAGGGCGTGTCAAAACTAAATGCTATATTTCAAATATAACATCGAAGATTTGATTAGTTTTAAAGAAATTTGGAAAATGAGTAATTCTAGCTAAAAATTATTAATAATTTGCAATTATTGAATTCTGGGAAGCTCTAAATGATGTTGAAAATTTAGTCTACTATTGTTATCCCAGTACAATATAACTTGTTCTAGTCTCCGCCGATTTTGTTGATTTTTTTTAACCAATTGGTATCTAAAAATTTTCTGTTTTCAACTTTCTTTAAATTTAAATTAAAATCTCCATCTGTATATTGTACGGGAAGAAAATTTTATTATTGTCGTAAAGGTTTGAAACGCCCTGTGGAATGATTTATCAAAGTAATGAATTTATAAACAATTTTGATTCATCTTGAATCTTGATAACTTTACTTTTATTTCAGATTATTTGTTTTTGAAGAAAACAATAACGCTTTACAGTAATTTCAGCAATAATGGACACACTTCTGGACTTAAAACCAACTCTGCTTAAGTCATCATCATCATCATCAACCAGCCACTAAAGTCCACTACTGGATGTAGGCCTCCCTCGTTTGCTTCCATAACTCCCTATCTTGAGCTATGTATTTGCATCCAGTTACTGTGGATACGCCTTAAGTCCTCATGCCATCTGGTTGGAGGACGGCCTCTGCTCTTGAATGCATGTCTTGGTCTCCATTCTATTATTTTCTTCGTCCATCGGTCATCGTTTAGCCTTGCAATGTGCTCTGCCCAATTCCATTCTAAAGTAGTTATTTTCTCTATGGCATCCATGACTTTTGTTCTGTCTCGTACTTTGATATTCGGTAGGCTTTGTCTCTCAGAGATAGCCCCAACATTGATCTTTCCATTGCTTTTTGCGTTATTCTGATTTTGCTTACTGTTTTCTTGTTTAATGTTATGGTGTTATGGGTCTCCGCACCATACGTTAGAACAGGTAGCACATTCTATTGAATATTATTCATTGAATACCTTTCTCTTCAAAGATATCGGAAGTGCCCCTTTGACAATGTATTTCAATCGTCCATAGGCGGCCCAAGTCAGTCCTACTCGTCTGTTAAGTATCGCAAGTTTGGTTATCGCGGCTTATATGTATTTTGTGTCCCCGGTACTTATAAGCAGTTGTTTGTTCTATTTGTTATTGGTTAATATAGTATTCCACCACCAATTACTAGGTTTGTCATCACTTGGGGTTTTGAGATGTTGATTTTTAGTCCCATTTGTTCAGAGGTTGCATTCAATTTTTGTAACATTTCTTAGGCATTATTTACGCAATCGGATATCAAAGCAATGTCATCAGCAAATCGCATGTAGTTCAAGTTTTCGCCATTTATATGTATACCCAGTTCGTTCCATTCTATCTGTTTGCACATGTATTGGAGCAAATTATTAAATAATTCTGGACAGCTGGTGTCGCCTTGGCGAACACCTTTTTCTATGTGAAAGTTGTTAGTATCTTCATGAATCCAGAGCTGCAAGCTCACAGAAAACTTAAGTATTTTTTGACTTAAATCTTTTTAATGACTTAAATCATTTGATTTTAACTTCCAACCAATTTCTCAATTAGGCTTTTTAGAGTTTGAAGGTGCTCATTTGTGCTGAATCCGGTTTGCTCTGTCGGTTGATATTGGTCTAACTTGGCAGTCTCCCTGTTGGTAATTATTTTCGTAAAAAGTGAGATAACAGCTGCTTAAGTCATATTATTATTATTTGTACGTATAACTACAAATAATAATTTGTAGAACTACAAATAATAATAATATGACTTTTCAATAACAGTGATGAATTTTATGAGTAAATTCGAATAGTAGGTGCTGTGGAAAGACAACTGAAATTTTTAAGGGTAATTTCGAATTCCAATTTATTACAGTTTTCTTGAGGATTTTATTACCTTCAATGTGCAACGGCACTATTACATCCAATTCGTAATTTATTGAAGCCTCTCAAAATTTACAGACGACTCCATTAATGTATGTCTCGTTCTTCATTTAAAGTAACTGTTTCGCCTGTGCGTTAACCGAATATTAAGTGATTATTTTAACACATTAATGTTTTACTTATTTAACGTTCTATACGAATGAACAAACATTACATTTTTAAGTCTATTGATAGTACTATTATTCAAACATACACAGCTACAACGTATATTAAACGTTTTATGAGAAAAATTATACGAACTTTATTTGTTTATAGTCTTGCTTGAAGAGGTTAATTAGTTAATACGACTGCTTATTTTGGTTTAAATTGCTTAAATTGACTGATAAGAGGGATTTGTCTTGTCTCAATGTTGCTAAAAATAAACGCGGATTATCTAATAATATACCTAGTGAAACTAGGATAAATACGTGTATATCATTGTTATTATTTATTTGTTAATGCTAGGTTTAATAGTAGACATGATAAGTACTATTTATATCTTTGTGTTGGCTGGTTTATTTCTGGGAATATTGCCACACTTAAAACAAACACTTAAATAATTATTTTATGTATTTTTTATGCAAAAACAGAATATACATAGCAAAATATTTGACCAAAGGTATTATGTTTTATAATTGATATGATTAAATAAAGCAAGTATAAATATACTACTTTGTGTTGTATTTTCTATATCTATAGCGGTGTCTAATATTATATCGTACCACTAACTGATGGGTATTGTTGGAACATCTGTATGTATAGACAGCATAGATATTTTATATCTCTACTCTTTAAGAGTCTATTACGCTGTACCGTTCGGGTCGCTCTCAGGGGTCGGGTAAAGCGGGTGTGTGGCCGAAAGAAATATACCGATCAGGACAGGCAAACTCTGCGGGTTGGATGTTAACGTGTAAGACAGTGATGTAAATAGCTTAATGGCAAATCAAATGTATTAAAAAGAGAAAAAGTTGGGTGGGTATGGGTGGGTACATTTCTTCTGAGCGGTATTGCCGGATTTTGCATCAAAATTTCAAACCGCGTAAGTAGACGTTTCAAAAAAATGTTGCATCAGGGTTGGATCTGGATTTTCGACAATTAGTTACTCATTTTACTACAACTGTAATAGATTACATTTAGCTTAGATATATTATCTTCATTTCAGTAGTATACATGAAAGTTTTTAACATAGTTTATTTTATTCTAATTTATTTAAGACTAAGATAATAGATTTATCTATTAATACCGGATCGACAAGAGAAAGTCTTGGGCAGGGCCGCGTTAAGGTTATTATTGTGCCGCCCTTTTCAACTAATAAAAATTCAAGTAAATTTTGTTATTTCAAAAATGCCGCCCCCTATCAGCCTTCCGCCCTAGGCAGCTGCCTATCTTGCCTAATGGATAAAACGGCACTGGTCTTGGGTCAGCATTTACCGAGGGAGGGGTAAACCGCTGGTGTATTATGGTGTACAAGATGTTGACTTGGTATTAGTGGTATTAATCGTGGTATTAGTTGGTATTTTTTCCATTATACGTGGTATTAGTGTACAGAAATTTGTCAGCGGCTTACCCCTTGGCATTTACCTATATGTGTAGAAGTGAATCGCTATGGCCATGTTGTAAATCGTAGAGAAAACAATCCAAAGTTTATTATATCCACTTAATCCGACGTTTTATTTCATGCGCTTGGGAAAATTCTTACCCTTCTCTCTTTCTTCAGTATATCGTATTGCACTGAACATATTGACTGTACTCTTCATACACACGACAATTACTGTCCTCCATTCACGCAGTTGTGCAGCTCTGAACTGTTCAAGAATGCGATACTCTCACTCCATTCAATTGAGTCATAAAGTTCAGAACTGTTCCGCGCCATATGAAGGCACCAGGCTATCGCGCACAGCTCCTTTCAGAACCGTTCTCGAGTAGCCCAGAGCGTAAAGCTCTGGAACTTGAAATTCACGAATGGAAGACAGCAAATCGGCACCCAAAGCCGTGTGTACGTATAATTAAATAAACTATCCGAAAAACATGCTATTACTTAATCACGTACATCCGCAGTTACTTAATAAGACAGATAATCAATTAATTACATAATGTAGTAAATAGCGCAAATTCTATTGTCGACTGATCCGGCTTAAGTGAATAGGTAATAAACTTCGCATTCTTCTCTCATTATTATATTTCAGAAATCTGCCCTATCCTGTCGTGTTAAACCACATTCAAAATTCCAAACACACATGCTTTGATTAAGGCTTGATTAAGGTTTGCAGAGCTTCAGCATTTGCCATAAAATAACGAGCAATTTGTTACAAAACACTATAAATTATATATCACTGTAATCACAAATGTTCAATCTATTTCCATATTATAACGGAATTTTAAATTATATCTTTATTTTCGAGAAAATTTAGTCCAAACATAAGGAATATTTTGTTGATGTTCGAGAATAAATCTTAAAAATAATAATATAATATATAGGATATAGTATAATCCTTTATCTTTAATTTCCTTCTTCATTTGTGTAAAAATACCTAGCCAGTTTTACATAAAACGTTAAATGCCGAACGCTTATTTTGCTACTTTTTCGGACTAGTGACATGGACTGTTAAGAAACTCTCTTTAAAAACTCTTTATGAAATAATATTATAATCATATGAGCCTGATAAGCTAATATAGCTTTGGTGTTTTGTAATGTGTAATAGAAATTTTTAGATACATTTTTTAGTATTACTTTTTCTCGTTTCTGACGACGGGAAGAGATATACCGCCTGAAACGTAAAGTGCTTTTCGTCAGTTAGGCAAATTTGTTTCCAAGTAGATAAATTTGAATTCTAAATTTAACTTCTCCTAAAGAGCTGGTATCGGTTGGAATACAGTAGAATTTTACAAAAATAACTTTTTACTTTTGGTAGATATATAGTTCTAGGTTTCTGTTTCAGGCGAAACACCCAGACATTTTAAAAATGTATGCTATGTCTTGTATTTTAAGTTAGGTTGGTTTTTATTATTTTTAATCCATCTGGTATGCGTCTAGTGTTTTTATAACGTCTAGAATAGATGCGGTTGCACGTACCTTTCAGTCAAGATGTCAATCATACGTCATTCTTTTTAAAGCTCTATATAAATAGTAACTTTAAATCTTATATATTAATGTACCAGTTCGCTATCTTAGTAGACAAGATTATTCTAAAATGTTTTTTCTTTCAATATAGAGAACCTTGTAGAATGATATTAAATTACCCCAAAAAAAGTATTTAAGTAATTGAGAATATGAAATGTGTGTTCAATAAAATTAACATCAATGCAGAAACAATAATATTAAAATATACCTATACATACAGATATGCCTATATTCGATACCAATTAAACTTTTAGTTACGTAATCGAGGGTGCGATTTTTAAATTCATTGTTGCCAACAATGGACATATTCGGCGGCGGGCTGACTAACTGGAATTTACATTTCCCCCATTTACAGAATATTATGAACGGGTGCGGTAGTAATGGCCCTTTATGTCCCTTAAGTGCTGTTAGTGTGTGTTGTTGATGTAAATAATATCTGTTTACATTTTATAATTTATTTATTTTTGTTTCCTAAAATGTTTTGAATAAAAGAAAATATGTTAAATTGGGCAACTCTGTGCCGGTAAAGCTAAATCACGTGACTAAAAGTTTATTTGACATGGAAAATATCAAATAAACTTTTATATATTTTATAATATATTTTTTTTTATCAGCAGATAAGTAGGTACCATACGTTCGAAACAATAGATTTGGCCTAGATATAGAGATGTGGACGAAAATCAAAATATTCCTCTTAATCTGCAAGTTGCATTTTACTTACAACACAGTTATTCAAAGTTGTGTCGCTATCATAGTTGTTTATATAGAGCTATAAGGACTTGAAGAAAAATAAATTGAAACATGAAAATTACTAATCAAAAATTAATAATAACTAGTTGCCACTGTCAAGAACTTCGTTGATCATAGACATACATACATACTGCCATTACTCGCTGACGAGTATTCGACACGCATCAAAAGATGGTCATGCAAGGCGTTTTCTTTCATGAGCTTTTCTGTGACTGAAAAGTCCGATACGTGATGTTATTTGCCTACCGCACTCCGGACATTCAAAAATCTCATTGCTTTGTTGCCTCTTTACTTTTTGGTTGTCGCTGTTAACTGAATATACAATTCTTCTCCATTGGATTCTATTGTGAACTTCCAAGACTTCGTTGATAGACATTTTATAGCTCTCGTTTACGCACTGAGACGTGGTTTTCTTTTGATCATCCTGTATTGTGAAACGTTTATGTGGTGTTATAAGCAATACGTATTATATTGTATAAATATTGTATCCCTGTCTAGATATGTATTTATATTTTGACACTATTCTCCTTGATTAAGACTAAATCTGCACACATTCCATGTTAAAGAATAGTAAGTAATCCAGTTTTACGATAATTATACGACAATTACGATAAGTTATGATAACAAATTAAAAGATAAGATACAAAATTTACCTTTCGCAAGGCGCAGAAATTAGACTGAAAAAACCGGCAGATACGTCTAACATAAAATTATTGCGCTACGTACATGTACATGTCGTAGCAAGTTCTTCATTTTGAATTTTAATATGAGACATTAAATATCTCGAAGAAGCAATTCCACATACATGTCACATATTTCTCAAGACATATTAAGTTCAGTATCAATATATTTTACTTGTTGCCGTTTTATAAATGTACCGGGTGTTTTAGATTAATAGAGAATATTTTATTTATGCTTGACGGTGGAAGCCGCGTCCTCATTGGTATTTTTTTTTCGTTAGTGTTGAAATAATTATTTCTTGAATAAATAATAGTGTCCATACTGACTGAACTCATCGATGTTAACATCGATGTGCAGGTATTAAGAGTTTCGATGTTACCAAATTTTGATTTTATAACAATAACATTATTGAGTGTTTTAGACCGTTGGATGATTTCCATTCCAGGTTACGGATGGAGTCTTCTATGTTCTTCAGTTTCGCTTTAAGTTGGTTTCCGCTTGAGAAGCAGAACGGTTCTGGCCAAGTTATTGGAGCTCCTTTTCTAGCTAGGTCGTTTGCTTTTTCATTGCCTTCTATCCCTTGGTGAGTGGGCACCCAGAGTTGGAGGACTTTATTTTCTTTGCCTAATTTGTTCAGCTTTTCTAGACATTCTTTGACCAACTTCGAATTGATGGTTACTGAGTTGATCGCTATTAGTGCTGCTTGACTATCGGATAAGATGGCTATTTCCTGTTTTCAATAGTTCCTATCTAAGATAAGTTGTATGCATGTTTTGATAGCGCAGATTTCCGACTGAAGGTTCTGCTGGGCTATAGGTGCCCATTGGTTTGGAGTATTTAGTTTTCGGTCCAATTACTCCTATCCCCGTCCCTGCATTTATGGTATGGTCTTTTACATGCTGAGCAAAAGTTTCTCTCTTCCATTTCTTTTTATTGCGCAATACTACAGTGAGGTGTTTCTCAAAGTTGTATATTCTTGGTATAGCTAGTATTGCCATAAAAATTGTTTTATTTTTCATCTAATTGTCGTATGATAGTGCTACGTTTCACTTCTAAGTAGTGAAGCTTTTTCTTAGAAGACGCAAGTCACATTTTACACACAGGGCACCAAAATGTGGCTGAATCTTCACATTTATTTTAACGAATTTACTTTACTTTATAACGTTACGGTTTACTTTTTGTTGAAAAAATACATTTTTGTTGAAAAACATTTAAAAAAAAAATTTTCTTCCATTTTCTTTAGTTATTCAAATTTACTGCAAATCATGCACGCAATCAATTCCATTGTGATTCGAGAAATTGAAAATTCTTTCCCAGCCTGGTTTCATTCAGTTTTGGACATAGGCCTCTTCTAGGGTTTTCCATGCTGAGTATATATTTTTCCATGCTATATCTCTAGCCAATCCTATCCATTGTGCATTCTCCATCCATTTTTATCGTTATTGACTCATCTCCTTTTTGGTTCACACAGTTCTTGTAGTTCCCCTTGATGCTTATGGTATGACTTTTTGTGACAATCCATCGGTCTGGATCCTGTTGTGCCACATATCCGATCCATTGCCACTTCAGATTTGCAACACTTTGTTTCTTGCCACTCTGATTCAATTTAGAGGCGTGAAA
Source organism: Sitophilus oryzae (assembly GCF_002938485.1). Taxonomy (NCBI): domain Eukaryota; kingdom Metazoa; phylum Arthropoda; class Insecta; order Coleoptera; family Curculionidae; genus Sitophilus; species Sitophilus oryzae. The sequence goes on from NW_022146523.1 coordinate 44,932, forward strand.
TTTAAAAACCTCTACAACGACATTCCAAATGTGGTTCTGTATTGTTTGTATGCATAGGAAATATACCACGTGACATAAATAACTGTTCATATTGATTGATCTACTCTTGTTTATAACATTATGTTGTTGTCGTCGCATTCTCTTAGAAGTATTACTTATATGTTAGTAAAATTTACTTCAAGCACGCAAACATTTGCTGGCTTTTCGTCACTTAGGCAATCAGTGTTCGACGCAATTTTTTACCAGTGTGGATGTGGTGATCCACTCTTACGAAAAAGCTACCTATCGGTTTTCTGTCATGAGATTTAAAAGGTTCCTACATACGATATCTTTTTTTTTTTTGTTAAGAGGAGGATGAAATCTTGACGTTGCCAGATTTGCCGTAGCGCCAGATTCCTACTAACTAAAACCACCTATGCACTTTTCTACGACACATCACGCCAGTACCGCCTTCGCATTTCTTCAACATGAGGACTGTATACGTATTTCTACGTACTTCTTCTTTAGTTTTTAGGATTCCTTTTATTACTACATAGGCCAGAGTTCAGTTTTTTTCTCCCTTTTTCAGGCTATTTATCATAGTTTCTGCTCTAAAAGGAATGCTCATAGCTATATAATACTGATGTCTTAACCCAAACTATCTTGGACATTCGAACAAGGTATGTTGAGCATCATCTATCTTGTTGCAATATATGTATACAATAATTTGTTGGTAATTTCGCCCGATTGAATAGATAACTTTTGAAACACCCATGGACTGAAGGGTCTGGGTGTTATAATCATCTACTTACCATATTGTCTCCTAACCATTCTCTAATATTAGGAATTAAACTATACGTCCACATTGCATACTTGCCGTTGATCCATTTTTTTGCCATTTTATCCCTAGTTTATTTCTGGTTTTAGTTTTTAAAGTTCCTTGATAGTTTGATACTTGGTTCAACTCGTTCTTGAACCAAGAAATGCATTGTGTGTATACCCGTTATAATGCGAACAGTCTCTGTAGAAATGATTCTGTAGGCACTGCTGACTCTTATAGCCGCTGTACGCTGCATACTGTTTATATTCTGTCTATATTTATTATTTTCCATTGTCTTGTACCATATAGGTGCAGCATACAGAATTTGGGAGTGAATGACTCCTTCTTAGCATCCTTCTCGTAGAAGCTCTTGGTTCAGCTGCATTTAGAAGTAGACGCGACAGTACACCTAATATTTTGGTTACTTTGGCTACTCACGCAACGATATCTGAGAGATTTCAACTGCACAGTCTTTCGAATCATTTCAAATCTCAATGTGTAATGGCGGTTTCGATAAAGATCTCATCGAAGAGATGGGATCTGCGATCTTTCAACATGCTGAATATTTTTAACTGCACAGACCACGTATTTGGCTGGAACTACTAGAATATAGAACTATAGACTATAGACTGTAGACTGACGAAATTATCTGTTATAAAATCTGAACGTGTAGTGTTAAAAGATCACTATCGGTCTTAATACCTGAACTCTGCGATTTGGCATGCAGATCAAATCATTGCGTGTAGGGCTCTTTTTAGTCGACCAAATATTATATATTTGAAATATAAAAACCGGTGGCTTACTCTGTATTAGATTAATATTAAAAGAGTTTAAAACATTATTAAAATTATTACAGAAATGGCAATAAATTAATTGGTTCGTATAAAAAATACGTAAATCTTAACCATTGCCAATATTATAAAGGCATATAATATATTATAAATATCTTTAATATAAATATCTATATATTATAAATATCTTTCACTTAAAGTGAAATATTTTTCCATTCACATTTATACTCCGTTTAAAATTTCTATATCAATTTATTATTTTATCAACATTTATTATCTATGGCATGTCTCCGTCTGGTATAAGTTCATCGTCAGGAATTATTTTAACGTCGATTAATAAAATTGAACAGTAGTTTCTACCATGATGCTTACAAGTTCTCTTCTTTTGAATGATTCATGTGAATCTGAAGCATATTATCGAAGAGGGTATTGGAAAACAGTTGATAAAATTGTTTACACCGGCTGATTTTACTTATTTCATTAAGTATAGCTTCGAATACGGTTAGTTTGTCTTAAATAATTACACGAAGAAGTTATATAAACTGTTCAAGAATAGAGTATGTTCGTGTATTTCTTCTGTTTTTTGGTAGATTGTGTGACAAGAGTTTATAGAGTGTGTAATATATAGTTTCTAGTGTTTTCTTGGGTTATATCAAGTTGATATTAAGTGTTTTTAAATTTAGAGGAAACTTTAAAAAAGTACAGAAACAAAGTGAGTTTATTATAAAAGAAATAATATTATTATTTTAATTTTATTAATTGTGAGTCTTAAATAAGTGCAAATATTTTTAGGAGTGTTATATTTCGACCCCTGAAAAACGTCTATAACTTTTGTATTTTTGAAGTTGAAAATTTTTATATTTTCGGTTAAAAAACTTAATAAAAATGAGGCAACACAAGTCGTAGAATAATTTAAGAAGAACGAAAAAATAGAAAAAATTAAATCCAGTAGGTTTCAAAATTTATGCAAAAAATATATTTTTTTAATTTTAAAGTAAATAAACTGGGCTATTTTGGACTTTCTTATCTACTAACCCCGAACATATTTGCACTTATTTAAGATTCACTATACAGAGTGAGCCTTAAATAAGTGTTTTAGGGGTAGTATATTTGGCCCCAGAAAAAGCGATTATGAGTTGTTTTTCGCGAATTTTTTTTTGAAATTTGGAATTTATTGAAAAAAGCTGTGGAAATTTCTTTAGTTTTTAGTTTTTAGTAAAAAGACATAATTTGTTGATAATATGGCAACATAGGAAGTAGATTACAAGAAATAAAATCCAGAGAGATCCAGTGGTTCTCAAAATTTTAGCAAAAAAATATTTTTTTTCTAAATTTCAAAATAAAATAACTCGGTTATTTTTGATTTATTAGAAAAACGGTAAAGAGAAAATATGTTTCTTTTTATCGAGATCTACCAGCCCTAAAAATATTTGCACTTATTTAAGACTCACCCTGTATACAGGGTGCTACAAATTCGGGGTACGAGCATTGGTATCTCGATAACCCTAATAGATACAAATATAGTTAAATTGGTGCAAAGTTGCGCTTTGGGATGTTTACTAAGATGCCATCAATTTTTTTTTTAAATTTAAAGGATTGCAGAGTTTTTTGGAAAATGCGGATTTTTTTGAAAATTAATTTTATTTTTATCTTTCGTTACTTTTCAGAAAATCAAATAACTAATTGCACGTTCTCATAGCCACTTTATTAGGGCTATCTATAAACTTGAAATTATTTTAAATAAATTGTGTTTAAATGGCCGAAACAAAGAATCTGGAAGACTCCATCCGTAACCTGGAATGGGCGTCCTCCAACGGTCTAAGACACTCGAAAAAGTTCCTCAGAGCTCATCAGAGGTTTTCCTTGATTTAAGTAAACACAATCTTCGCATTGTCACGGGATTTCTAACACGAAACTGTCTCCTCAACGAACACACCTCAGTTGGCTGAAGTTAAGAAACACCACAATGGGGGAAACACCAGAACACCTTATCACTGAGTGCGCCGAGACGACGACCGTTCGTGCCATGAACTTTGGTACGGCTGATGTCGAGGATGGAGAGCTGGCCTCTGCTGAGCCGTCTCAGATATTGGCTTTTGGTTTGGCCCTGAGACTGTATGATGAGTTAAGGGGAACACACAATAGATCTGTAAGGTCGCGGTGATTAACTCCTCTCCTAAACATTCTCCATTCTACATTCTACTTTTTAGAAAATCAAAAAACTAATTGCACATTCTCATAGCCGCTTTATTAGGGCTCTCTATAAACTTGAAATTATTTTAAATAAATTGTTTTTAAATGCCCGAAATAAAAAAAAATATATTAAGTGTAGCATATCATTGCACTTAGGAGTTCTTTCAAAACCTTAAGTAAAAAATACAGATCCGTATTTAACAAAATTAAGTTGGCCTCTGTATCTCACAAATTATCAGCTAATTTGAAAATCTAAATATACTATCAGATAGCCCTAATAAAGTGGCTATGAGAATGTGCAATTAGTTTTTTGATTTTCTAAAAAGTAACAACAGGAAAAAATAAAATTGATTTTCAAAAAAATCCGCTTTTTTCCAAAAAACTCAGCAATCTTTGAAATTTGACTGCTGGCATCTAGGTGAACATCCCAAAGCACAACTTTGCCCCAATTTAACCATGTTCGTATCTATTACGGTTACCGAGATACCAAAGTTCGTACCTCGAATTTGTTGCACCCTATATATTAATTTATTCATTTCTAAATCATATTTTTAACAGTTTAATATAGATATTCTGTCTAGGTATGAAACTGTAATACTTTTAATGGTTTATTTGGGTCGGTTTTCTTCTAAAAATGTTTATAAATATCGTTTTGTTATTTCTCAATGTCATGTTAAGATGAGTTGAGATTTTCAATGTCGTAGAGTCAGTTCATGCCAAGATTTTAAATAGAAATTGAATCCTTTAGGTAACCGAATAAGATTTTTATTCCCATTAATTTACTGCTCAACAATTTTATTAAGTTGGCGAAATTTTTCGAAAATTTTGCCAATCCATTTTTTGTATTTTTTATTCTTGGTCATAGAAAGGACAATGTACGATTTTAAATGGGTTTAGATATTTTTTATTTATATTTTAGACTGTTTTATTTTAATAAAAACATAAATACATATTCAAAATTTTATGAAATGTAAACTTTAAAATTTTCTAAAAAGTTTTGAAATAAATTGAATTCCTACTTAAATGCTACTGCTTAGTGCTACTTAATTTTAAACTCATTTATACAAAAATTATTAGCATTAAACTCTATCCAAACTTTATCCATTACATTGCTATCTATTTTAGTTCAAAATATATGAGCTACCAAGTCAGGTATAAAGTAATTCCCATTAAAAAATTCTCATCAAATTTATATTTCTATTTGGGAAAACGATATTTTGTAATTTTTTTTACATAGGTGTCCAATATTATATTTATATTAAAAATTAAGTATTTGTGATACTCAGTATACTAAGCCATGTCGTACTAAGTATACAAAAAGTATAATCAGCCATGCTGAATACAATTTATTCATTTTTGGTTATTGACTCATCATAGTACTGTTTGACCAGCGGATCTGAAGCTACGGAAGGAATGCGAGAAAAAAAAAATCGATATTGCCACGTTTATCTATAAAATTGCAAAATTGCCAGACATGAACTATACATTTAATATATTTTTATTATATATAATGTGTTTAGCATATATTCTGACGTATATTATTAAGGAATTTTAACGTAGTTCATATTGTTCAATATGTTTTATTTAATAACTTATTTCTTTCATTCTGTATAATCTGCTTATTATGAAAGTTGAAGATTTTTTAACGATATCATTAGCAAACCGGCATCGCCGCGCATGGCCGCCTATTCGTCGAACATGATTGGCCAGAGTACGTCACAGAATTTGTTACCACGCGGTTGCCATGGCTTTTACGCCTTTCCTATTCGCTTGCTTTATCCCCAACTTCACGGTCTCTTCTGAAAAGAGTAGGAATATTGAATACTATTGAAATATCCAGTGGCGGTGTCATTTTTTTGATCATTATTACTTTATTTCATTATTTTATACCGGTTATCCTAAACTTTATTCCTATATTTTTAGTATATTTGATAGTTAAGTTGTGTTTTATTGTTTTGTTATCTTGTTATAATGTTTTTCGTTCGTAGTTTTTAATTATTAATATCAAGTTTGATCGTATATTTGTGTTTTAAAACGAATAAATTTGTTAAGGGTAAGACGCTACATAGTCAGACAAGAGAAATAATAGCTAATTTATATAGGTAAGTTAATAATAACGTGGATGAAATCTCATTTGGTGTATTTCCTTGTGTTCATAATAGGGTTTGCGATGAAGAAGCTACAGAGAGTTCGCTTGAGTTGCCGCTTAAACGTAAACTTGAGCGGATATTTCTTTATACCGGAGTTAGCGTATCGGCTATAAAAAAATTCACACAGAAGATAAAAAAAAGGCTGAAAACTAACCCCGATAAAATGATATCCTCTCTGGAAAGAAACGACCACGTGAGACTGCTGTCGAAAAGCTCAACGACTTTTTCGAAGTGGTCAGGAATTTGATAAATAGATTTTATCTCGAATTCAAACTCGTCCCCACAATTAGAAAGCTTTTGCAAAAATTGCAGGAAGAATCGAATTTTCCTTTTGCAGGGAAACGCTTAGGGGGTTATTAAAATCAAATGAATTTTTTTGGCGTAAATGTTAAAATAACAGATAAATATTAATGGAGCGGCCCATTATATTGCAGAGAGAGATATAAATATATATACGCGAAATTCGAAAATATAGCCAAGTATTATCTATTTGGATGTAACATATGGGTAGACAATGACCTAACCTTTAAAAACTGCTGGCGGAGCGATACCATATCTGGTGTAATAGGCAATATTGGATCTACTGGTGAGTAAAATTATGTTTTGTTTGCGCTTCCAAAGTTAACTATTTTCAAGATTTTTTTGCTGGAAATAGTTATATCTAAAATTATGTATTATAAAAAAAATATAGTTAGTACAGATATATAAATAAATATACCTCAAGACTCAGTCTTGATCATCTGCTGATGGCAGACATGGTTAGCGAAACATGCGTCCAGTGTAAAATTAAAAGTGTTTTGGTGTATTGTACTGATTTAGTGTTTTATTTTGCTGCGTAACACCAAAGGTTCCAACCCCCAGCTGTAATTATTTCTTCTATTATATTAACAACACGATAATATAATGATTCAAAATATTTAAGGGAGCTTTAATAAAAGCTTTTAGTGTTTATCTGCTAACTCAACAGTACGATTCAAACAGCATACAGTTTTTTGAAAAAAAATTATTAATCTGAGTATTATATTTATGATACACATTATTTTCATATAACACCGTACGCCCATGCCTATTTTATGAATGAAATTGGGCGTGTTTTGTTTACAACTGCATTCCCCTGCCGATACCCCGTAGCTACAGATCCGTTGGTCACACTATAGATACTGAGAGAAATCAGTCCATAAAATAGTTTTGCATTTCTTCGAATAAAAACGAATATATATATAACTTTATTTTATATTTTTCAAATACTTTTTTTGTCTATTTCTTCAATATTCTGCATCTTTTTATTAGTTAGTTATTGCGAAAAAAAATCTTTTTCTCATTCTTTTATTTTTTTATATTTTTTTTCGTTGATTTTAGGATCTTTTTTTTATAATATCTAATTACTTTTCTAATTTAATTACCCAACGATACATTTGTATTAATAAAAAAAATATATATAAAACAAACATAATATAGTATTTAAAAAAATTAATTCGACAAAAAATAATTTAAGCATTTCATAGAAAAGATATATATCGGGTTCATCTAAAAAGTGGCTCACCCCTATAACTTTTTTATTTTTGTCGAAAATTTATATGTTCGTATTTTACATAAATTAGGATTAATTGACGTACTTATTCAATTGTTTTTAGTCACTTCCTGTTTCACCGGAAATGACTACAACTTTTGATTTTTAAATGGCACCCTCTGTATTTTGTTACTTTATTCGATAGTAAATGACACTCTGAATAGAATGACATCATATGTCAACTTTTGACATTGGTTTATTTGAAATTGCCACATGCGAATCATAACGACAATTTGACTCGAAATACCAAGTGTGTGTTACCAAATTATTCGTAAAAAATGCCTTTTCCAAATATGCAAATGAGCCATCCTCGTTCCATTTGAAAAAATTGAGATATGATTTAAAAAAAATTGAGATACGATTTGCGCATCTCTTAACCAGCCAGGATAAGACACTAAGAACATTAGACGATCAAATCTATTTTTCCAAGGCTCCTGGATTAAAAATTAGTATTTTTCTCTATAGTATTTTTAATACAGCCATGTCACTCTAGATTGAAATTTAAAATACAATTTTGTTTTAAGCCAAAATGTCAAAAGTTGACATATGATATTATGATATGTCATTATATTTAGAGTGTCATTTTCTATGGCATTTAGAAATCAAAAGTTGTAGTCATTTCCGGTGAAACAGGAAGTGTCCGAAAAGAACTGAATACGTCAATCGGTCCTAATTTATGTCATATACTAACATACCAAATCTCATTTTTTTATCTGAAAAAATAAAAAGTTATATATATATATATATATATATATATATATATATATATATATATATATATATATATATATATATATATATATATATATATATATATATATATATATATATATATATATATATATATATATATATATATATATATATATATATATAAAATAAAAAGTTATATATATATCAAAAATGCCCCTCGTAAATTATGCCGTATTTTTTCAGAAAAGAATGCTCAAAAGTTCAGCCACTTATGTAAAAAAATCAACTGGGATACTAGCTCTTATGATGTCGACACCGAATTTTCTATTTTCGTAAAAACATTAACCAGTCTAGCGTTCAAATCCTTTCCTCTTAGGCCTATAAAAAATAAGCATAATAAACCTTGGACCACTAAAGGTCTACACATATCTTCTAAAAACATGCGTTCATTATCTCACTTAAAAAATTTCTCAGACAGTCTCTTCTTCCACAATTACGTAAAACTATACAGAAAAATTTATCATAAGACTATAAGAGCCGCTAAGGACCTTTATTATAATAGGAGAATAGTCAATTCTGGTAATGTTGCTAAAGAAACATGGTCTATTGTGAATGAGTTGAGAAACAAAGCTTCTTCGTCTAGCAATATCTCTATACCTGAGAACCTTAACGATTACTTTGTAAATGTAGCGAAAAACTTAACTAATACCATATGTCCTCCTCATGATCCACTTTCTTATCTCTCTAATGATATTGTAAACTTACACAGTTTCTTTTTTTCGCCCGTAGTTTTAGAAGAGCTTCGCAGTACAATTAATACCATCAAAAATAAATCCTCTTGTGCGACCGACGGGCTAACTTTAAAAATGTTTTCGAATCTGCCAGAAAGCACTCTGATCACCTAACAACTTTAATAAACATGTCGTTCCAAAATGGTATTTTTCCAAAATGTCTTAAGACGGCAATAATCATTCCTCTGCATAAAGGCGGAGACAAAGATGAAGCTTCTAACTATCGCCCAATTGCACTCCTTCCAACGCTATCTAAGATCATAGAAAGGTTGGTTAAAAGAAGGCTGGTATCTTTTGGAAGGCTTTTCTGTTTAAGTACAAAATACTTACTGAATATCAATTTGGATTTCGAAGCAACAAGTCCACAAATGACGCTATGTTTTCCCTGCTTAATAATGTTTACTCCAGCCTAAACAACCATCATTCTACAGCAACAATTTTCTGTGATTTTTCTAAGGCGTTCGATTGTGTAAATCATAAGATCTTAATTAATAAACTGCAGCACTGTGGGTTCAGGGGATCATCTCTCGAATCGTTTAAGTCGTATCTGAGCGACAGAAGTCAACTTGTGAGGGTGGATACCACGTTGTCTTCTAGCAAGCCAATAGAATGTGGAGTACCACAAGGCCCAGTACTAGGCCCTATTTTGTTTCTTCTTTTTATTAACGACATTGCTAACATAAACATCAGTGGCAAAATATGTCTTTTTGCGGATGACACTAGCTTCACTTGGAACAACAAGGACATCACGGCACTTCATAGGATTATATCAAATGACTTAATCACCATTAAATCTTGGTGCGATTCGAACCTCCTGACTCTCAACATTTCTAAAACTAAAGCTTTGTCGTATAAAAACTCGTTGCAGCCTTTTGTACTTAACAACACCACCATTGACGTCGTCAAATCTGTAAAGTTCTTGGGGCTTGTTGTGGACAATTCTCTGAAATGGGACATACATATCGAAGCTTTGTCAAAAAATTGAGCTCTGCCTGTTTTGCATTAAGGTACTGTTTCTAAGGAGCTTAACTTGTCAGTGGCTAGAACTGTTTATTATGCACTTTTTGAGTCGCACCTCAGGTATGCCCTTCCATTCTGGGGTACGTGTTGTGCGACTCAATTTGACCGCATTTTCAGGCTCCAGAAGAGAGCTGTTCTATATTCACTGGGACTAAACAGCAGAACTTTTTTAAAAAATTAAAAATATTGACTCTTCCTTCCTTATTTATATTTGAATCCATTTTCCTAATAGGTAAACATGTATCAGCTTCTCAAGGAAGGTCATCTCACACTTATCCACTCAGGAACGCGGAGCAAGATCTTTATCTACCTACCCCACGCTCAGAGTTAGTTAAAAGTTCAATACTATACAACTCGAAAAAAATGCACAATCACCTGCCATTTGAAATCAAATCCATAACATCATTTTTTTCATTTCGCAAAGCATTGAACTCTTATTTACTAGACAAGGCTTTCTACGCCGTAAACGAATTATATTTTGAAAATCAAATTTGATCTTGTAAACACTGGTCTAATGTTTGCTATTGCTATATTTACTAATGACATCGAAATGAATTTATTTAGAGGTCATTGATATTTTACTATAAACTAGCTAAATATTTTTGAATATTATTTTTATTTTTTGTTCTTTGACATTATAAACATATATAAATGTTTATTTTAATAATAAGACTGACAATATTAGTTGTATAATGTTTTGTATTATCTTTTGTTTGTTTGTTTGTGTACCTTGTTTTTTTACTTTGTTTGTTAGTTTACCTTTGTCTACAAATTGAAAAATTTTTTGACAATAAAGGCATTTATTATTATAGGGATGAGCCACTTTTGAGACGCACCCGGTATAGTCTATGAAGCATCCCAAAGAATAAAATTGAAAACTTATGCCATTATTGAATACCAATATTTTTAAATAATGGTTCAAGTCTTTTGCAACTTGATTTTGTAGATTGTTAAATATATTGATACTGCTGTCGATATTTAATATTATACTAATAATTATATTTTGTTTCAGATTCTATAACATTACTAAATCAAACTGGAAGAAGCCGTTACAGAAGTATTCAATTAAATCCAGAGCCTTTCAAGAATTAGAATTATTGCAGACAGACTTAAAATAAGGTAAAACAACTGCAAAACATATACCACCTTTTTACATGCTTAATAGAAAATCTTGTTTACACAGCTAATTTATAATTTTATACAGCATTATTTTAATTATTGTTGATGCACATATAGACTGGCAAAATATTATGCATTTTGTTCTCATTATAATAGTTTAGTTTATAATAAACGATATTATACTAAAGTCCAGTTGTAAATAAGGTACATGGTTAATTATAATTGGTTGGGTGCTTCAAAACAAATCAATAAACTCTGCAGATACTAAGAGTTTGCAAAAATTTAAATATTAATTAATATAAACTGCTTTAATGATAGGAAAATCACATTGTTATTGTTATTTTTTACAACAGTACTTCTTTATCAGTTCTCATTTATTAATAGTGGCAGTACTGATTCAAGGAAACTGCAGTAATAGTCACATACCTAAAGAAACAAGGATATATCAGAATATTACGACTTATTGTAATTGTATTTCATAGTTCTATAAATGGTAATTTAAGAAAAATTAATTACATTTTTAGTTAAACTGCATAGTGTGTTTACTCAAGACAAGTGCTAATTTTTGTTTGGCATACATCACTGTTTGACCAGACGTAATTTTAATAACATTTTTAATTGTTGAGACTCTTCATGCAGATTGAATATTTACATTGTAAACATTTTTTATTTGCTTTGCTATTTATAAATTAACTTTTTTTTTAAATCTTACTTTAGAAACTGTTTTTTCTGAATTTCTGAAGTAACGTCAATATTTGGATAAAAATTGGTGATTGGGAGTTTTTTGACATGAGAAATTTGATTTTGTTGTCAATATGACTTCTACTTGTAGAGGGCGCCATCTACATATTTTTTAACTGGTTTGTAGAGTAATAACTTTTCATCCGTACCTGTATAAAACTAGTGATTAAAAAAAGATACATTTGCGACATATTTTACGTAAAAAAATCGCTACGGGTAAGGGTTCTCGAGATATTTGGAATCGAAATTATCAATACATGTCATCCTTGACATAAATTAAACACGTTGACTAAATAGTTATTAGACTGAAATAAAAAGTTCCAATATATAATTTTCCCAAGTTTCATTTTATCATTTCACTCAAATAACTATCTACTCAACATGTTTATTTTTAGTCAAGAAAGACATGTATTGACTATTTCCATTCTTAATATCTTGAGAACGGTTGCTCGTAGCAATTATTAGAGACATCTTCAAGAGACATTTTTTACGTAAAACATCACGAAAATGTATATTTTTTCATTCAGTAGTTTTATACAGGTACGGACGAAAAGTTATTACTCTTCAAAACAGTTAAAACACATGTGTGTGGCGCCCCCTAGGAGGCATACTGGCATCAAAATCAAATTTCTCATGTCACAAAACTCCCAGACACCAATTTTTATCCAAATATTGACGTTACTTCAGAAATTATTTGGAAAAAATCGAAATAAAAATTAAACTTCAACACCCTGTATCTCCGAAACTAAGCATTTTAGGACATACATTTATACGAACTTTTTTACTTGTTTTTATCAGCAGAATATGCTGCCGAAGTTTCCGGAATACAGTTCGGAGCACCCTGTATATTGTATTTTTTTTTAAATAATTTATATCAAATGCTGGTGAGAGGAGGCGCTACTATCAAGTTTCTGGCTCTCTTCGTTCATAAAAATTGTAGATCCGGGATGCGTATTTCCATAATATACCATGCAGAGAGCATACATGTAGAGAGCATACACGTCTTTGAGGTTCGACTTATATACCTAGGTGTAGCGTTACTTACAGCACTATGTTTTGGTAAATAGCCAGCTGTTGACTTGTGAAGCTGAGAAGCTGAGGCACATTATACATATCGAGAATTTTACTTCATGTTTCCTGATGCTTGTTTACAATTTGCAACGGTCGCAAACTCGCTAATTCAACGCAAAATGCAAGAAGTGTTCACGTAGCTATATCACGTTGTAACTCTGAGAAGAACTCCATACTATAGTCTGTCCAACGAGAAGATTCTTGACAGTGATAGATGTGTCTGTCATTTTAATTTCAAAGTAGTTTATTTTATTTTACAAAGAAATAAGTTGGTACAACTGGAACGCATAGCAGGAAATTATTATATTTAAAATTTGACTGTCAAGTGATTACTTCAAAATATTGTGAAAAAAACTGTATAAAACTGAAAAAATGTAATCGAGTTATTTAATTTAATAAAAACGGTATGTGTTAATACAAAACAAACAAGAACAAGACACCACATACCAAAAAAATATAAAAAAGAACTATTTCTTACTTTCAAGCTTTATGAAACTTCCCACATTTATGAGATTATATTTATCAATATAACTTATGTAAAAATACAAATTTGTAATATTCCGCAGGAATAAATAAAACAAACTATTTTATTATTAATAACACTTATCAAATTTTATAGGTACCTTAAAGGTTGATTAATTAACTTTAATCTTAATTTTTTAAACCAGTACCTTTGGCATTATTTTCTTGTGCAGTACTAAAATCCATTATTTACGTATCGTGTGATTTCGATATTTTACAGCTATTCCAGTTTTTAGTATGTGTTTAGTATGGTCCTTCTACCATATTCGAGATGCACTTATCTACGACGAGATGGTATTCGAACTTTAATGATGGTAACTTTATGGTGTATAAGACTTTTTGCCTGGGCAGCGAGTATTAACCATAAACTGTGCTCTTGGTCTACAGTTAATTTTCACTCGATTTTTCCTCCACTTGACTTTGAAAGACACAAAACACACGTAATAACACGAATCAAAATGCATCATCTTCCAAAACGCAGGGTATTTGACAAAACTGACAAAAGTTGACACAAAATTATAACCTCTAATTTGGCAAGACTTTGACAAGTGTCTAAAATCTAAAGGCGAGTTCATACGCATCGGCGTCCGTTTGTCGTTCATCGTTCCGTCAAACCAATAAAATTGAAATACGATCTGTCATTTTTGAAATAAAGCAATAAAACTGGTTAAAAACAACAAGAGACGACGTATGACGGATTTATATTTAAACCCATCCATAGTTAATTATATATATAATTACATATAGTATATTATGGAAATACGCATCCGGGATTGATCCTTATTATCAAGCCACCTGGACGCTGCTTTTTTTTCGACCATGCGGTATAATTCTTTAATATTTATATTTCTTTTTATAATTATAATTAACATGTTGCTTGAAAAAATAATTTTGGTATACCTTTCATTTTAATTTTGACATGCCTTTTGATTTCGTGATAATTTTTGATGAGATAAAAAAAATAATACATAACCATTGCCTGGAAACTTATATGGTGAAATTTTGATAAAATAATTTAGTACTCACTAAAAACACGGTATGTCGCTAGTGGTAGGAAAAATAATTTTTAGAGGTTACTAGTTTATTTGGTTGCCTGTGATATGCATATACAGGGTGTTTCCTAATTAATCTAAAAAATAAAAAATCGTTAGAAAACGGCATAAGGCTCTTAATAAGTATATTTATTTTTTTCTCGGCAACCGTTTGATGAACAAGAAAAACTCAAAAGATCAATTTTGTTGAAAAAGGATGGCCAGTCAAGAAAAAAATCCTTAAAAAAGCAGTAATGTATCCTTTATGTTAAGCAAAATATCGATTTTTTTTTTAATTTTTAACACCCTGTAGATCAGAAAGGAAGTACTTTAGACCTAATGGTTATATAAAAATTGTTTTAAGAACACATGAGGAATCACACCACAATTTTTTAGACTAATTAGAAAACACCCTGTATATTGTCAACTTGACAATGATTGTTGATAAATCAAAAAATAGCTTTTCTGTGAAAAAAGCCCGATTTTCGCAGGAAATATTTTGGTTTTTATTGAATTTGGGCTTGCGTCTTCAAATACCGGTATGTTTTTTAATATTCTATCTATCTAAATTTTAAATGTCATAGTCAGAAATAGTTTTATTATTTATTAACTGTAAAAATGGTATACTTATAAGTTTTATCAAATATTGTGATTTACTTTCTACCTTGTAGTCAAAATTTATATTTAATAAACTGTAAAATATATATATATATATATATATTCTTATGTTTTATTAAAGTTACTCTGATATACTAATATATCAGTGTAACTTTAAAACTAAATCCTTTGAAATCAAATATAAACATAAAAAATATTTACAGCAGAAAAGGCGAAGGCGCTGGGTTAAACGTAGTCTCTACTAAGAACACGGAGGGGCGCTTTGACCCATAATTTTACTATTAAGTTTCATATCTATCTTAATAGAAGATTATTTTCTTTTATTTATGTACATAACTTATATATAATATGTCCCCGGATTGTCTTTACAAGAGGAAAATCTTTTTTTATTATTGACATTTTGACAAAAATGCATTCTTCATATAAATTTTTGCTTGTTCTAAATTCGTTAATCCCGTTTATACTTTTCCAAATTTCCATACCGTTTTAGAGAAAATTAAAAAGAAACATGTAAATACAGTTGTATAAAATATTGTTAATATACAGGGTGAGTATTAAATAAGGACAAATATTTTCAGGGCTGGCAGATTTCAATAAAAGAAACATTATTCAGCCGTTTTTCAAATGCAGGTCCAAAATAACCGACTTATTTTACTTTGAAAATAAAAAAAAATGGATTTTTAGCAAAACCAGACAAATGTCAACATACCTCAAGTTGTAAACTTCTGATTTTATCATTGCCAAATGTTATTTCTGTGCTGTTTACACTACTACTGCATTTTGTAATTTGAAACTTGTTCGAATTAGACAAAAGCCTAACGGAGGTTATACAAAATAAAATTTGACATTCACACAATCATTGGTTGACAACTTAAGGTAGATTGGCATTTCCTTGGTTTTGCATTGTTACCTATTCAGTTTCAATTTAAAAATAGATGCAGTTTTCCTTAAATTAGTTAAAATCTTGCTTAAAATTAATCATATTCAGCATGTGAATTTAGCATACGCAGACCTTTAAAAAAACTATTTACGACTTCGCTGTAAAATCATCAGGGGATCCAATATTTGGACAGTTCAAAAATGTTTATTGGTTTCAAGTTAGAAGTAGTCTTTACAACGAGATGCTACATAACAGAGACAATTGTTTTGTCTGTCATTTTAACTCACAGATAAATTATATTTTCATCATTTATTGAATATTATGTATCTATGTCTTGACTCGTTCGACAGTTTTACCGATTTTTTTTATCAAATTATAAAATCGGCAATAAGAAAGGATATGTGTGGATATATTTTGGAAACCAGAAAAAAAGTACTCTCTAGTACAATTTGTGTTCGATTTAAAAAATATAGTCGCGTAACTATTACATTTGATTGTAATAAACTAGGTAAAAGTAAAATATTTATTTTTTATCATAGCTAATTAATGACGATAGTTTTGTGACAGATGGTGTGTTTATTGTAAAAATTTGTTGAAATTGAATGAAATGTATTTATAGGCTTATATGGCAATAATGGCGCTTATTCGATTTTGCAGGAAATAATAAAATAGTATTACTAGCAAAATACATTTATTACTTTCTGGATAACTGACAGACATTGGGTTACGTGGGCCATTCCAGATAAATGCGTAAAAGAGTGTTTCGATTTTATTGGCGTCACAAGTCTAATTTTAGAAAATGTTGCAATTTTTTTTCGCCAGCCGTGTGTATTGTTAGTTTTTATTTTTTTGAATTCGAATGAGTATCGAAGTTAGACCGTTTTCGCTATATCTATAATTTCTCCTCATTCTCTCGAGGATTTTAAGTAGTTTTGAATTTTTGTTTCAAGTGTAGATTATCTAGTCGACCGGTGTCGCGTATTTTAAACCTTCTCTATATATGTTTCAGTGGTATTTTTTGTTTCAAATTAAATGTAAGTACCTACATATACTGAAAAAAAAGTTTATTAACACAGAAATAAATTCCTAGAGTTTCTTTATTTCTTCTTCTTCTTCTTTTTCTACTTATCTGTGAGCTAGTTGATCTGTTAATTTTAAGTTGCCTCTGTAGGAGTTCTTGGGAGATGGACTGCCATCTGTCTTTCCATCTTTTTGGAGGTCTTCCCGGCTATCTCTTAACCATGGGTTCTCCTTCTAGAGCTATGCTTGGTAGCCTGTTTTCTTCCATGCGTTTTACATGTGCGAACCGTTGTCTCTTTCTTTGCCTACCCCAATACAGTACGTCCTGTATTCCTCATTGTTGTCTGATATTTGTGTTTCTAATTCTATCTCTTCTAGTCTTCCCCATTATAGTTCATAGATTCTTTATTTCGCGGCTCTTAACATGCTTTTGGTTTTGTTTGTTTCCTCTCGGATTTCTATGCCATGTACCAATATTGGTCTGATGCAGTAAAGTTTATCAGGCTTCTCATATCTTTCTCTGGATCAAGGTAGTACGAAATATCTATTCCTATGTATCTAAACTGTGATATTTGCTCAATAATTTTGTTTTCTACTACCAGTTTGCATCTTACCGGTCCTTTAGAGAAAGTTAAGTAGGGGAAAGTGGGGTAAGTTGGCGATGTTAAGCAAAATATAGATTTTTTTATTTAAATTTTCAAGTTACGAGAGTGTTGTATTCTATTTTGATTAACACACACATTTTACTATAAAAAACACATATATTTAAAAATAAACAAATTATTTTAAACTGAACAAAACATGTTTTTTAATATACTGCAAATCTGTCATCTTACCCCCACTAAAGGGTAAGATGACTAACATAATGGGGTAAGTTGACTAACATAATGGATTTAGCAGTAATCACAAACGAACTCACTTACACCATTGTAGTTGCTGCAAGCTTCGTGCCACCAATACTGGCAATTGCTGCAACTAATCCAGTCCTCCACTGGGGGATCCTGGTATAATTCATCACAACCAGGGCAGAAAATAGATTCTTTAGTTTTCTTGGGAGGGGTCAGTGGCATTACTTTCTCTTTTTTGGAAGCAATTGTTGATTCTTTTAGCTTCTTAGGGATTTTTTGACTTTTTTTTTCTATAATTTTTCGTTTCTTTTCTTCTCTTTGTCTTATCTGATATTCCTTATCCTCCAACTGTTCTTTAATGGGTGTACTGGTTATTACACTAGCTGTCAACTTCTTCCTTTTACAATTTCCCCCCCTTTCGGCTTTTGGAAAAGGTCGAATTTTTTGAAGTGTCACTTCATTCAGTTTATTATCGGTTTGACTCGTTCCAGGAATTGGCTCATTTTCTTTATTTTCCGCCCTAAACAGATTTCTTTTTACTTGCGTTACTTTTTCGAAATGACGAGGTGTGCTTGAAACTATTTCACTTGTTGGGGAATTTGAAGTCATATTTATTGTTGATTTTTTCTCAATATCCTTTTGGGGTTTCACAAAATTTATTAGAGGAATATCATCATCAGATTCATTATCGGAATTTTGATAAACGGGTGGTTGATGCGGTGCCCTTTCAGTTGTTTCAGCCATTACAAAATCGTCGTCGCCAAATACAAAAGGGTCAAAAGGTTGAAGACCGCATTTTTTAAAGCCGTTCACAGCATTTGATACCGTTGCGGCCCTATTATATGCTTTTCCAAATAGCTGACAAATATGTTTGTCCCCAATTAGCTGCCCAGGGTGATTTACGAGATGATTGTCGCATTCTCGGCTAAAAAACGACTTCAGCGGGCCAAAAAATGATACATCAAGCGGTTGTAACCTGTGTGTTGTATGTGGTGGGAATCCAATCATGATTATCCCCTTTTGCCTACAATAGTTGATTGCAGGTAAAGATATGTGAGAAGAGTGATTGTCTACCATAAGAAGAACAGGGGTTTCCGGCGATGAATGAGCATATTTGGAAAAATGGTGTAAGTATTTAACAAAAATTTCAGTGCACATCCATCCATTTTTTTGTGCAGTGCCATCCGAACCTATTGGAGCACCATAGAGTAATTCTTCCTTCATACGAATGCGACCAAATATAAAATAAGGAGGGACATAGTTGCCAACTGCATTAACTGCGCACACAACAGTAGTATTTTTGCCTCGTTCGGCCGAAACAGCTTTAGCTACTCTTCTAGTCCCGACTGGACTTAAAACTTTTGGTAGTTTGCACGGAACAGACGACAGGCCACTTTCGTCGGCGTTGTAGATTCTGTCGGGACTAAATTTGTATTTTTCCAGAACTTCGCGTAGAATGTCAAAGAACTTTTGGACAGCGGGCTTGTTAAAAGACATTAAACGCGCAACTGAAGTGGCCTCAGCAGTTCTTAGACTTATTTTATTATCTTTAATGAAATTAGATAACCAATCCTTTCCTGCTAGTTTCCGTTCCTTGTTAAAACGATGTGTTATTCCTTGTTCTTCAGCAAAGTCATAGGCTAACTTCCTTAGTTGTATGGCTGTCAATCCAAAACCTCTTTTGTCGATCAAGGTAATATAATTTACTAGTGCCTGGCTCTGGTTTAAATTAAACGTAGTAGAATATCTCCCTCCATGCATCGGTAGTTGCAGATCATTTTTCATTTTTTTCACATACCTGCGCAGAGTCGGTTCTGGGATGTCGTATAGAGAAGCCACACCATTGCAAGATTTTCCATCTAATACTTCATGCACAGCCGCAATCATAGCATTTTCATCCCACGCACGTCTGTTTGTCTTTCTTTGGTATATTCGAGGCATCTAAAAAGAGCACAACATTTTACGAAATACTTATTTCTCCATTCGGAGCTGTAATAAATTAAATAATGGGGTAAAATGACGATCAGTAGGGTAAGATGACGAACTCGTCAACTTACCCGGGCCATCTTGCCCCTAGAGGTTATGTTTAATGTTCCATGAGAAAATATTTAATAAATAGCTTTGTTTATGCAAACTTTTTTAGCATAACATGCATATATACCTAGTTTTTTATATGTAATATTTTATTTCGGTCTTACCTTAATTTGGAACACTGTAAACCTTAAAAACACTGTACGAAAATGTTTACCGACACACGTGAAATCCACAAATCAGTTCTAACAGAAAAGCACGCCGTCCAACCTTTTCCAAACTATTTGAGTTACTTCAGGGTACACTAACGAGATGGCGCTTCCTATGCGAATGGAAATATATTACGTTATAATGATTTTATCGACATTCGTCATTTTACCCGCTTCGTCAACTTACCCCACTTTCCCCTATTTAGTATTTTCAGTAGATATAATCATATTTTAATTCTCGGCTTAGTTTGAGCTGTGTTATCGATATTTAGTTTTCTGATGATTTTCACAATATTATCAGGCACTTTTTTCTCTTTCAATATGGCTAGGCGTACTTTATTGAATGCTTAGTCAAGTCGATGAAATATATATAGGCTGGTGTATTAAACTCTATTGCTTTTTCTTTAATTTGTTTAATGATAAATGCGGCGTCTGTAGTTGATCTATTTCGTCTAAAACCTTGTTATTCGTCCCTATTCGTAATTTGTTCCTCGAGTTTTTCTTTCAAAATATTAGTGAAGAGTTTCATGGTTGTATTTAGGAGATGATTAGATGCATATGAATGCATCAGAATTAATAAATGTAAAGATAGTTTGAACAGAGACAACGGTCCAATTCCTTCAAGTTCTTTGTTCCTACTACTCTAGTAGCGGAAATCTAACTGTTACGCTCAGTGGGCTTTGACTCGATTGGCTAGATTTTGCCACGCCCACTCGGTGCCTACTCAGCGAGTATATAAACGCTCAACTTGTAGATTGTACTTTAGTTTATAATCATCTGCTGATGATGCTACCATGGTTAGCGAAACGCGCGTCCAGTGTAAAAGTAAAAGTGTTTTGGTGTATTTTTGTGATTTAGTGTTTTATTTTGCTGTGTAAGAACAAAGGTTCCAACCCTCAACTGTAATTTAGGAGAGTTATGCCTCTGTAGTTTTCTAGAGAGTTTCTGATGTTTCGAGAATATTGTTAAACAATAATCTTAGATATTTTACCAGCCCGGGACCACCATGCTTCAAAAGTTCATTTGTAATATTGTTTGTACCTGGCGCTTTTCGGTTCTTCAGTTTCTTCATTGTTCTAAGTATCTCTTCCTCTTCGATTGTTGCGTGATAGTTAGTTTCGTAATTTTCGATATCTATTATATCATGTGTGCATCTCTGATGACGTGCTTTTGATTTTAATGTAGCTTCGCTTTTTTTGTTTGTGTTTGCGTTTTTTGTGTGTGTTTGTAGCATTTATGTTTATCTTCCTCTTGCCAATGGCCTCTTCAGCTGCCATTAATATGCATTGTTTGATGTTCTAAACGCAGTCGATTTCATATTGTGATGTCCTTATTTAAAATTTAGGTGTTTGATGAGCTAAAATAATGAAGATACCGTACGAAAAAAAACGGCGTCAGCGATGTCAATGAAATAAAGATCGCTGTCATTTTACATGTAAATTGTAATGTAAATTTATATGGGAATGTCATCGATCGTCATTTCCCAGCCAACTGGACGCCGTTTTTCGATCATACGGTGCTTTTATTTATTAGCGAATCATATAAGAAATCAATTAAAGGCATTTCTGAAGAGATAATCTGTATTGTGTGTAACCATCTTGTTCAGGCAGCCATATGTCCTGCCAAAAGACAAAAGACCTGTAGTAATCCGCACTTTATTACTGCTAAGCATCAGCAGTTTCTTTGTAGTTTTAAAATTAGTCATGGATTGCCTTTGCTTTAAGATAGATGCATTCCTAATATCTATATTATGTACTTGATATGTAAGAAATTAAGAGGTTTATTACTTTTTAAAAATCAAACAATGAAGGCATTTTCACAATCAATACAAATACATAGACGCGTTTAAAAATAAACTTTCAAATATTTTTTTTTTTTATTTTTTTCTAGTATTTACGTAATTTTTGAGACAGATGAGTCGGCAAAACTTTCAGTGATACGACAGTTTTTTTAAAAAATAACTATAATTAAAGCTACTATTTTTAGAAGAGCAGGTTCAAGGATGCTATTTGATTTTTAATGGCTATTAATGAGCACATAACATTGACATATTTACGATATTTTAAGGAATACTTACTCCAAGTTTTGTTATTAATAGTTCAAGAATGATTCTACTTGCATATTTAAAATTTAACTGGTTCTGAAAATATAAACAGTGTTGCTCCACGGTTTACATATTTTGAAAATTTATTTTCATGAAGTATTTCACGGGTACTCTAAAAGTTCTATATTCTAAAGATTCATTCCTGGTGGCTCAAGAGCTGAATAAAGATTTTTTTTGCCCAGTATTGTTTTTTTTGTATCTACTATGATTTCTTTTCTACCTGATTAGCATGAAAGACGGACCCTTAAACTTTTTATCTGCTTTACTAAGTTCAATATATTTTGTTCTAGTTGGTCAATTTTTATGATTTCTAAAGCAATTTGTAGCTTCATTGACTTTTATCTCTTTTTAAATCAAAAATTAGAATTTCCATTTGTTTATTATACTAGAAAAAAGTTTGAAGCACCCTGTGAAATGGTTTAACAAAGTAGAGAATTTAAAAAAAACCACTGTATCATCAAAGTGTACACTTTTTCTATAGTTTGATTTTTGGTTCATTTCACTAGATTTTTTGTTGCCACAATTATAATACTTTTCATGCATTACATAAAACAAAGCCTCCACTATTGTACTATTTTGGGCATATATTCGTTTTACAAAATACGTTTTATTAAAAGTGTTACTCTGCTTTCTGGTAGACGCAAGGTCGCTGGTTCGATGCCAGCCCAGGGCATGGGTGTTAAATGTTTGCGTGAGTCTGTATTTGTCTGATTTAGTATTTAAGATTAGATTTAGAAAATTGAAACGCTTCCTTTAAAAAATTGGGAAACGCTCATAATAATTAGTTAAGCTGGCTAAAAACCGAACGGCAAGTGCTCCATAAATAGAAAAAATATTTTTTCTTTGTCATTGGATATCGCACAAGCTAGAACAATTAACGGTATGCTATGTGAATGGTGTTCGTATTGTTAACGTATGGAATGTTAATGAATGCTTATTTTGATAGTGAACTAAAAATACCACAATACTCAGGGTTGGTTTCAGACATTTTTAAATGCATTTCATAAAGCATTCCGTTTTATTATTATTAAATTATATGAAATCCAACAGTTTTAGCCAGAAAAAGCGATTGTAGTGAATTAGTACAATTTTTTATTAGTTGTAACGTCAAAGTTTCCAACTCCAACTATATTAGTTTTTTTTGTACTACGCCTTATATATAAAACCGTTAATTATTTATATATTTTGTGACAATAGAGATTTCAATAAATGCACTTTTTTCTCTAGTGGTGTATCATTTGATAACGGCAAAATTAATAGGCCCTGTCCAGATTTCACCCTGGCAGCAAAAGGAGACGTTAACTGAAATCTTTACTTTACTTTTTTTTAACAAAATTACATCTAGATAAAATAATCTACTCTACTTAAAAGGCATCAATGATTTCAAGTTTTTTTTTCAAATTTGAAGAAGTTTTAAATGTGCAGGAAATATATTAATCGAAAGATCATAAATATGATCATATTCCAAAAAGTCCGTGTAGATTACACCATCATGGTAATTTTGAAATCAGAAATTCATGTGGATTCAAAAATCATCATCATCATCATTTTCAGCTTATTCAACTACCAAATTATGATGTGTAGCTTCCCTCACATTTAGATACTCTCTATGGTTGAGCCCATTGTTGGGCCCATTGTTTTGCCCTTAATTTCCAAATATTATGGTACCATCTCAAGTCTGGTCTTCCTCCAGGTCTCTTTAATTCGTGGGTACCATGTAATTTTTGTGGTCCACCTGTTGTCCGTCCTTCTTGCCAGGTGTCCTACCTATTGCTACTTGAGTGATTTGATTCTGTGGATGACATCTGTTACTTGGGCCTTTGTCGTATCCACTTTTATTCTTTTGTCTTTTACGGCCTTCTTGGTTATTCCCAGCATATTTCGTTCCATTGAGCATTGTAAGACCTGCAGTTTCCTATGGTGTCTGGTTTCATGTCCGCTTCGCATGTATTGGTCATCACCGGCAGTACACATTGATCCTTTTCTCTTTCTTTAAATAAAGTGACATTCTAGGATTTGAATATGATTGGAGTTTCTTCCATAAGTACTCCATACCAACTTAATTCTTTGTTGGTTTCTGGTAGTACAGATCCCGAGTTGTGTAATAGTTGTCCCAAATATATGTATTCTTTGTGCATTTCCAGTGCTGTGTTATTTATTAGAAATCTTTTCTGTTCTACACTTCACTGGTGTGTTGTTGTACATTGTTTAGTTTTTTGCTTTGAACTAAAGTTCATTTTGAAACCCACTTTATTGCTGGCTGTATTCGTTACCTAGGCTCTTTGTAGTTTCAGGGCTATTGGCAATAAAGATTATGTTATCAGCGAATCTTAGATGGTTGTGATATTCTCCATCTACTTTTAGTCCCGTGTTGGTCCAGTCCAGCTGACGAAGATTTCTTCTAGTGTTGCTGTAAACAGCTTTGGAGATATCATGTCTCCCTGTCGTACTCTTTTGTCATTTGGGATCTCTGGGGTTGTTTTATATATCATTACTCCTCAAGGCTTTATTTCTTTTGTATATATTGACGGGAGTTTCTGTATATGGCCAGCCAATACCATAATAATTTTAATATAAAATTAATAAAAGTAGTTTAATATTATATTGTGGTGAGTTTTCACGATGTTCTCTATGGGTATCTTTGAAACTACTGGAGATAGTTGAGTCGGTTAAATGGAGAAAAAACTGCAGTTTTGTGGGGTCATGCGCCTTTCAGATTTTGAAAATTATGGCTTACTAGATACAAAACAGTTTTCGGTTATTTTTAAATTGTCTCATCTCCATTATGTTATTTAGAGAAAAAGCATTGAGTTAAAGTTAGATAATGACATCTTATCGAGAGGTTCTTCCGTTTTTTTCTAGCCTGTCATTTTACATGATTATTAAATATATGTTTTAATGGGAACATAGTTGTCATACCATAAAAGTCATTTGCTTTTTTACGATATAGTTATTAATATAGCCTTTTCGGAAAATACTGTTATAATTTTAACAATTTCTCTTAGTTAGCCATGGAAATAAGTTTAATCGTCTTGCTCTCATAAATGCGAAGCTATTACATCCAAACTTTGTAAATTAAAATAAACAAAATTGTAAATATGAATTTTCAAATGAAGAAAAGCGTAGGATTATTGGTTCAACTTTTCTTGACTATACATTTTCGAGGATACGTTGATCGGTGAATGTTATGTTTTTAAAGAACGGTTTTCAAGACATGTTAGAAAGTTAAATTTAGTTATAGCCACTCTTATTTCTTGGCTAATTTCACTTAGATTGCATGGTACTTATCACGGTATTCATGGTATTATGGATTGTATATTCTTATTCTGTTATGATTTTTAACTTATAAAAAGTCAGAATATATTATTAAAACGGTTCTTTACAATTTACATTACACAAACCAAAAACTTAAAAAAATAATATCACTACATACACTTTTAAGTTATTTTAGAAAACTACACGCTTTTCTCTTTCATTTGAAAAATCATATTTACAATTTTTGTTTATTTTAATTTACAAAGTTTGGATGTGGCAGTTTACATTTCTGAGAGCAAAGACGATTAAACTTGTTTCCATGGCTCTAACTAAGAAAAATTGTTTAAAAATTATAAGAATTGGCTATAACTCAGTAATTTTTCGAAAGACACATATTATAGCTTATATCGCTGAACAGCTTAAAGAATGACGCTTTTTATGAAGCCACGGCCAACTATGGTTTCATTTAAAAAACATATGTTTGTGTCATGTGTCAAAAATGACAGGCTTTAGAAAAAACGGAGGACACAATCCTCATTAAGGATGTGATTATCTGATGCTTATCTTTTAAAACTTTTTGTCTAAAATAGCTTATAATGGAATTAGGGACAATTTTAAAATAGCCGAAATTTATTTTTTTTTGAGATCTAGTAAGCCATGAACTTTTGAAAAATCTGAAAGTCGCATATTTATAATCCCACAAAACTGCAATTTTTTTCCCATTTAACTGACTCTCTATCTCCAGTAGTTTTCGAGATACCTACAGAGAACATCGTGTGGAAACTCCACCCTGCATATCGAGTCGAAAGCCTTCTCAAAGTCTATAAAGACGATAGCTAGTAGAAGTTCGTATATTTTTGTTTAGCTGATAGTTTCTCTAGTGTATGTGATAAATTGTGTTGAAGCCGCTTCTAAAGTCCACTTGTTCTCGTGGTTGTGCAGAGTCTAGCTTGTTTTGTATTCTCGTTGTTTATTATTTTTGTGAATATCTTGTATGTTACTGAAAGTAGGCTTATTGGTCTATAGTTCTTGATTGTCTTCTTTGTTGCCTTTGTTATGAATTAGAATTAATTTTGGCGCCATTCCGGTTTTGCGGTATATGTTTTCTCCTTCTATCGGCGTACTTAAGTATTTCAGCTGTTATTCTGTCGTTCCCTGTTGCTTTTCCATTTTTCATATCTTGAAGCGCTTTTTCTACTTCTCTTACGAGAACTTCTGGAGCGTCGTCTTATGAGAGGGGTAGTATTTCTTCTTCATGTACGTTTTCTGGGACTTTATATAGGTCGCTGTAGAATTTTGTTACCAGGCTTATTATTTTGTTTTTGTCTTTTATCTCTGATGTGTGTTAACAGGGATTAGCTGTTTCTTTCCGATCATGAGGGATTTCTTAGTGTTCTTATAACTTTTTCCTTGTTTTCGATTGCAGTTTGTACTAGTTTTTCACTGTAGTTTTTGATGTCTTCTGCAATCTTCTTTCTCATTGTCTTACATAATTCTGTTCAGCTTATTATCTTTGTTACTTCACCCATTCAAAATATATATCTACGATTAGAATTCTTAATCATAGAATTGTTTTAATTGTCTCACATTAGAAAAAAATGTTTTTTTTTTAATTTAAAACATATATTTTACAATGAGCTGTTATTATCTTTTGCTCTGAAAAAAATCTGTGAACTAGATATAAAATTTTGAACAGGATTATTTGGAATAGTGGGTAACTTTGCAAAAAATAAAAAGTAGATATTTTACTATCAAAATTTAGTAAAATCGTTACATTATAACAAACTATTTTTTGCATAAAAATGATTGAATTATTATTCATATTTTAACGTTGTTACTGTTGATTTTATCTTTTAATAAATCTATTTATGTTCATTATTTTATAAGGTAGCAATAACATATTTATTTTTATTCTGCCATGTTTTTATGTTTATTCGTTTCCATGAATGAGATTTATTTTAATGTTGTATATGATCTACAACTACTACAGTTTAAACTGAAATTATTTATATCATTTTACGGTTCATACGCCAATATTATCTTTAATAAATATATTTTTAACAGTATTTGCATGTCTTTTGAAAGTTTCATATATATATAACTAAATTTATATTATGTAGGTATTAAGCTGTTGCATTTTTATTACGTAAATATGTACATAAATACATTTAGTACGCTATTGTATGCTCAGATTATTTTTTATAAGAATACATAATGAATGTGCAATGCAGATTTAAAGAAGGTCAACTAAACAAGATAATGTTTATACGCTATCAGAGTTAACTGAAGAAAAAATGGTGGAAAAAATGTTTTCTGATCTTATTCTTTTATGTTATTTCCATAAACTGGCTATTTTTATAATTTATAGTCGATACTTTTGAATTTAATATAGAATAAACATTAATTCACTTGGCCATATCAGTTGCTCTAAATTTACTTTACTTTTTACTTACAATACTTAACTTATAATATGTCGTTATATATTCTAATGCTATTTTTTCTAGTTTTCAGATGACTTCCAAACGAGATAACTGTGGCCTTAGTTCCTTGATTCCCCTGTCATGTCGAGACCGTGCCGAAGCCTTCGCCAAAAGCCTACAAACGAGACTTAGTACCTTGGGATCCCAGAACGACTCGGCAGACGAAAGAAGCTGGCTCGGTAACCACGAAAAACCGTTAGCCCTGTCACAACCTTTGCACAATCCAGAAACAGACCGATACCTTGAACTAGAAGCACTCGAGTCACCTTGCAGTCCACAGGAAGAATTAGAAGAAAGAATTTCTCATAAATTATTAAATAATGATAGTTTCAAGACAGGGTTGAACGGTGATTGTCACTGTAAGAAAAACGGCGTGATTAAGCACCATTCTGTTGACAGCGACAGCGAAGTTTTTTACGATTTAGACGATGATCCGCCCACTCAGCCATATACTAACGGAATTGTCCAGTCAGAATCAAGTAAAAGTTTAGAGAGTGAAACTGGTATAGATGTGAACTCAGCTGCGACGTCCAGTAGTAATCCTAGCGACACGTTTGCCACTTCCTTAGATTGTACTCCACAGCCTTCCGTTAGCGATGACCTTTCAACATTAAGCCTCAAGGATGATTGTTCCCAGGTCGAAGATCACACAAGTAAGGAAAACGGTTGCGAGCAATGTAATAAAAAAATAGGAGGATATGGGCAATGAAGAAAGAAGACTGAATTTTAGAAGTAAATGAACAAGTAATGATGAGAACTTCTCGAATGGACACGTGGAATGTTTCGTCAGTAATCTTACTGTTATAAATGAATTAGTAGTGGAATGTCGAATAAATTCAGAAGATGATGCTACTCACGAGCCTCAGATAACGGAAGTTATTGTAAGTAAAAGCGAGGCTAATGGTAATGAGGACGATACGATGATGATAACGATGTTATACCTCGAGTTCGTAGATGTTCGTCATTAAAAACAGGCAAAACCCCACCTGGTACACCAGGTAGAAAGAAAATAGTTCGGTTTGCAGACGTGTTGGGCCTGGACCTAGCTGATGTCAGGACATTTCTAGACGAAATCCCGAAAGTTCCTAAATCGGCCTACGACGATTTGAGCGATGTGGATATCTCGGATTCTTCAGATATCCAAAACGTGAATTGCCTGAACAAATTCGTCGGTGTCTCATCCGAAAAAATCCTAGTTCCATTATTCGAACAGCCTTCCGGATTGCTTAACTTTCTGGATTTGGTCAGGGAGAATCAAGTGTGCTTGGAAAATGCCTTAGTAGATGATCCCGTTCTATTTTTGATAAGGGGAACGGTTAGAGTTAGGAATTTGGATTTCAATAAATCGGTACATATCCGTTACACGTTGGATTCGTGGAAGACATTTGCGGACGTGCAAGCTAGCTATGTTCAAAACTCGTGTGATGGTTTTTCTGATCGGTTTTCGTTCGTGATCTACGCGCACACGTTGACGGTCGGGCAGAAGTTGGAGTTTGCCTGTCGGTTTCAGTGCAAGGGTTGTCAGTATTGGGATAGCAACAAAGGACTGAACTATTGCTTCCAGTGTTTGCCAGCAGCTACCAGTTCGACGACACCAGTGCCGCATCTGAACGATTGGGGTGCCAGCTTTTATTAGTAAGTATCCTTATTTATTTATGGTTTCCTTACTTAGCTCCACACTTACATATTGGAGGAGGGGCCTTTCTTCCTTTATAGAGCGAATCCATTCATCTGTCATATTTCGTTCTTAGCCTGTGTAAAATCACCCATATCTTTTGAGTCTGCTTAACCAGGAGGTACTGCTAAAATACACCTAAAATCAGGACCTTGTGGTGGAACGTTTTCCATCCATTCATTCATCCATTACTCGTCAATATTGCCAGTGTATTAGGTGAGAGTGGTGGTTTTCTTGAGCGGAGTCTGTTAATATTTAAATTTGCTAGGTAGTTCTCGGTTTAGCAATATTTTCATGTATTCTTTATGCAAGTCTTACTTTGTCCTCAGGTTAGGGGGAGGTATATTATTTCTCTCTCCATTTTGAGACATCCACTTTGTTGACGTGGACACTATTCAACCAAATAGGCGCACAGTGTTCGGCCGTTGAGTACACAAGGCTCAAGGCTGATATTCTTCAATCAACGCTGATGCTCTTAGAGTGGATGATGATAATCTTCTGGTGGTGGCGCATAACCTTTTTATTATGTTGTTTGGTGTGCGTATTTTTGCAGCAAGTTTGGTGAGATGGGCCTTAGGAATGATTCTATCTTTAGTTCTATCCAACGTAACTCCTAGATATGTGGGTTGTCTGCTGTGCAAGAGGCGTTTTCCCTCAAAGTATTATCGCAATTTCGTCTATTTACTCGATTTATTACTGACGTTAAAAAAACAAGCTTCTATTTACAGACGTTGGGTTTAAGCTGCCACAAAAACAATGGCGCTCACACCGAACCCTGCGGTAATTTTTTGTTGTTCAGTATTTTTGTTTTCATTAAGCTATTCTTTAAAGATATTCTTTCAAAAACTTCTGATGTTTCCTTAGTAATTAAGATTGATAATAAAGATGAATAGACTTTCGTGAATTCTGATACCATCTTATTTGCAAGTTTTAAAACTTATCATGGTTTCTACAGAAAGGTTCTAGTATTACATATACTCTTTTGCAATGCTCTACAGCCTAAGGCCTGTCTTAAATAGATTTTGAGCGAAAAGACGTATTATTCTCTATGTTTATTGTTACCTTAATCAAACTGTGAAAAAAAACTTAAAAAAAAAAAAAAAAAAAAAAAAAATAATTTATAATTATTTTATGTTATTGTTATTTTTTTCTAATAAAACTTCACCATAATATGAATAATACTCTACAAATCACATATTACTGCAAATTAAAACCATTTTTGTATGATCTTTAACAAAACCTTCAGATATATTACGCCTTAATTAACAACTTCACATGTTAAGGTAGGTCGGGTTACCCACTTTGTTTATTTATCGCTTATAATATTGTCACAATCGAACTGATGATAACTGTTCTAACATATATGTAAATCCAATTAATAATGCATTTGTTTATAGATGAGGGTTAGTTATACTTGATAAAACTTTTTTTATGAGATTGAATCAATTATAAAATGATCAAGAACATCTATTCCATGTAAATCAATATTTAAATTACTTAGTGTGTTCCGACATTAGAAATTATTTATAGGTTTGATAATAATATTAAATCGTAATGTCATATGAGTTAATTGTAATATACTAACTTTACAGGTGTAAAATTCTCAGATATTGTCAGTATTTGTGTTTATTATTCTTCAAATTTATTATTTAACTCGCTCGTTGTCCGAATTTGCAAGAAAATTTAAGATTTGTCTTTAAGGCATATTTAAGCTTAATTTTAATAAAATAGAAAAAAAACATTGAACTTCGTATATTACGTATATTACGTATTTTATATGTAAAAGGCAAAAAATCAGGATAGTTAACGTTCAGTTGACAGCCACACAAGTTTGCTTTAATCAGATTTGTAGTAGTGTAACTGCATCTCTTTTCCGCCGAATGCGTTCTCTCTCTATCGTGTGCGCGAACGGTATGCTTATTACCTTTCCCCAAAAAAAAAAGCGTTTTTTTTCTTTTTTTCCTTTCCCTTTATATTGTTTGGGGGTTTTAAAATTACTAGTAAAAAAGCTCACATTCACTGACTTGCTAACACTATCAGTTAAGTTTAATCAACCAATTTTTGAAACAAACTTTCACTAGTGAATGCTAGATTCACTGATCTTTACGTTAGTCATGCTAGCATTCATAATTCGCTGCTTTTCGAATGACATGTCTCTAGCAAGCTGCCCGCTAACGTGACCTATCATCGGGTATTATCAGGTCCACAGTCGACGTACAGAGAGCTGGAAATTTTGGCAATTTTGTTTGACGTTCAATTTGAAATCAAGACATTCGAAGCAATTCTCAAATTCTGTATTAAAATATAGAAAAAGCTTAAAGAATCACCACAAAAAGGGTAACCAAGGGTATCGACCATTTTATCTTGTTAACGACCATTGGTTAAAAATAAGATCGCAGTTTTCTCTAAATTACTTAAAATTTGTTGTCCAAAACTTCTTCAATTTGCATGTGCATTCAGCATGCGCAAGACCTTTAAAAAACTTACTTACAACTTATTGGTGCCACCTGCTAAAAAATTAAAAGGGGAGCCCAATATCTCGGACTAGTCAAAAATTTTGCAGAAAGATTCCTATTATTCCAATGACGACGCACCACCTGATATCAAATAAGTACCAGTACGTCTGTCCGTTTTGTAACTACGGGGTATCCGTGAGAGGGGAAACGATATCTCTCCGATTGTTTTCGTAAAAAAATAGACGACGCGTTCCCAATGAATAAAAATTCAACAAATTTGCAAATAGCCAATAAATGAGTAGCGGAGGAGATTTCGCGGTGACGCACTCGATCAAATCGACGTCTAAAAAATATCATTGCTGTTTATTTAAAGTTTTTTTTATATTTTTTTCATAGACACAGATCCAGCCAGATGTACTGTAGTTGGTGTTTCATAAACTTTAAAATCGAATATCTAATTTATAAACTTCTGATTATCTGTTTAAAAATGTTAAGAGATAGATCTCTTGTCATTAATTCTAAAAAATAGATATTTGTCTCTTTTAGGATTTTTTATAAATTTAAAAAAAAAAAAAAAAAAAAAAAAATATATTTAATGATTAAATGGTACATAGCATTAACTACTAAAACATCAGACATAAAGATGTAGTTTTTTCATGTTTCGATAGAGGACATATTTAGACAGGAATAAAGAAGGATCTTACATGTGCATTATACAATACCTATAATTAATTTATATAAGACAATCAATTTGATTTTAATTGTGGCACATTGTGTTCCTTCGGGCATTGTCAAGACATTAAATCTATAAATAACTAAACATTGTATTATAACATCAAATAGGTTTTCGTTTGAAATATTTCACTGTTTTGCAATTTTTTATTAAAAAAGACATCATCTCACTACCGCACCGGTCTGTGTCGGATCTAATTTTAGGTTCGCCTACCTTTAGCTCGACTTTTTAACTCGTATGTAATGACCGTGTTTTGTATTGCGGGTACTGCCTTTAGCTGTTACACACGTGATGATTAAATAATAAGGAAATATTCTGAAGCCTGGCAGTTTTAAGGAATTTTTCCAGGATGCAGCAGTTTTGTCTCTTTTTCTCTCTTAATTTCCTAAATTTGTTCTCATCTTCTTACGATATCTCAGCATTTTTCAACTTTATTCTACCTTTATTCCTCTCTTGTCTATATTTCTTTTATTGTGTCTTTCCTTGTTATTTGCGTTGACTCTATTTTGTTTTTGTTTTTTTTTAATTTTGTAGCTCCACCTTAGTTCTCGCTCTGGTATTAATATGTTTTGGTACATTTTTATCAGTTCTTCTGGCTAGGTTGGTAACCTGTCCAAATAATTGCTTAATAATGCTTGGGAAAAATTATTGGTTCATTTTTTACAAGGTTTTAATTTATTTACCCTGTACGTTGGGTCAAATCTTGCGAGCTGAATTAAAACCACTTTCTGACGTTCAATTGTTTGAACTGTTTCAAATTTGAATACTTTTTATATGCCGTATCTTCCATGATAATGCAATATTATTAGGTTACCTTGTTCGTTTCGGCATCTATCTTAGCCCTATAATATATTTTATAAAATATTTTACTTAGGAAACCTAAAGTATGTACTAGGACGTATTCAGGAAAATATTTTAAATCTATCTGGTGGTGGCTCAAAAAGGAGTGAGTGGATCCCCATGATTTTTTTAAATACGACACCTATGTATTTATTATTTCATTTTTTTTTTTTTTTTTTTTGTTTTTTTACCAATTTTTGTCAATCCTAAAATGATTATTAAATGTATGTATTTTGATGTTTCAGAGACAATAAACAAAGTTAAAAAATTTATTTTTAAAGGGCTTCTGGAAATCCGGACAGTGACATCTGAAATCCGGACAAAAACCGAGTTCGCAAAAAAGAAACTATAAATTATTATGAACTTTTAAAGGGACATTAAGAAGGGAATGCTCTAAGCATTTCTTCCATAACCGCACACTTACGTTTCGGTATTATTAAATACTTTTTATACGGGGTGCGCCTCAAAACTTGGTCACGTCCCTATAATTTTTTTTTATACATAAATTAGGATTGATTGACGTAGACAATTCTTTTTGTCACTTCGTGTTTCACTGGAAATGACTAAGTACTTTTGATGTTTAAATGGCATCCACGTTATATTTTTACTTTACTATTCTCAATCGAATAGATACCCGGAATACATGACATATCATATGTCAACGTTTTGAATTTCGGCATATGGTTTATTGTGAAATTGTAGCATGCGATTCATAACGAAAACAGAACTAACAATATAAAAAAAAAAAAAAAAAAAAAAAAAAAAAAAAAATGCATTTTCTAAATATGATAATGAGCCACCCTCGTTCTGTTTGAAAAAATGAGATATGATTAACATTAGACGATTGATTGACTTTGACAGTTGACATATGATTAACATTGACACAAAATTGAGATTTTTGCTTAAAACAAATTGTATTTTAAATTTCAATCTAGAAGTGCCATGGCTGCTTTAAAATACTCAATTTAGTCACAAGGAGCCATGAAAAAAATTGATCGGTCTAATGTTTTTAGTGTCTCATGTCCTGGCCGGTTAAAAGATGCCAAATCGTAGACTATTATTAGTCATATCTCAATTTTCAAATGGAACGAGGGTGGCTCTATTAATTATTTGGAAAAAAAAACATTTTTTTGCGAAAATTTGATACCACAAACTTGATATTTCGAGTCAAAATTGTCGTTTATGATCGCATGTTGCCCAGCAATTTCAAATAAACCATATTCGAAAGAAGTCAAAAGTTGACATGATGATATGTCATTCTTATTCGCAGTGTCATTTTCTATCGGAAGTAAAAGCTAAAAATATTTTAAACACAAAAAAAATAAAAATCCAAAAAGTTTATTCATTTCCCGTGAACAAACAGGAAGTGACCAAAAACAATTGAAATACATTTTCAAAAAAAAAATCCTAATTTATGTCATACACTAACATACCAAAATCTTGTTTGTTTTTTCTGAAAAAATAATAAGTTATAGGGGTGAGTACTTTTGAGACGCCACCCGATATATTTATAATTTAATTTTTTTTTTTTTTTTTTTTTTTTTTTTATTTAAATATTATAATTATATCGATTATTTTAAAAAATATTTACTAAGATACAGTATCCAATATTGTGTTAAGGCACCTTCACCAGATTGTCATGATTTTTTGCAATAACACAAGATACAGACATTTTTTTACTGCTTGCTAATCTGTAGACATGTATATCAGCTTCTCAGAAATGAAACAAAAATTTCAAAAAACCAATACCAATTTTTAAATAGCTTAATAAATTATTGTTAAATTTCTGATTTTTTCAGGAGCTTTAAGACGCAGTGGAACGCAACCCCAACAAAACAAGATGCAGCGGAAAACCTGTTTCTGGCTTCGTAGAGAAGAGAATCAAGCTGTCAAATAGAGAAAAGTAGCCAAAATCGAAGACTGTATCCGCAATTTTGTGAGGCAATAATATGGCGCCACTATTATACAGGCGCGTTTCAAAACTATTTTACGAAATTTTCAAAAAACAATTTTTTTTTTAAAAAAAAAAACTCAATAAGCTGTAATTAGAACAGAGCCACAATTAAACGACAAAATTATTAAACTCTCGTTGTGTGTTGTCTTGTTTCGTTTTGTTATCATTATTTATTTTTATACTTACCAGAGTCAATAATATTAATATCTCAACATATATTTACAAGATAGTATTTTTACATTCACGACGGATTTGTAAATATAATACAACATTAATTTAAATTTCTTAATATAAATTTTATACGTCATCATTTTTTTAATATACAGGGTCTCAAAAAATAGTAATAAATACTTCGGTGGGGATTCTACAGATAAAACGAAAACAAAAAGTTCCTATGAACATATGTCCCAAAATGCTTTCCGAAGAAATTACAACCCTCGAAAGGTGAAGTTAGGTTAGGTTATATTAATAAAAATAAAATATATTATTTTTATTAATATATTTTATTTTAAAGAACATTGGTAAACCGTTTTTCTTGAAATTTGGTACTCTTACACGCATTTTAATGCCAAAAGTACAAGCGAATGGCGATAGTGTAAAATTCCGTAACAGCCTTGGAAGAGTACTTTCCATTAGGGTAAAGGGTACTACTGGTGGTACTTCTTTTATCCTTATAGATACAGTAATTTCATTAAATGAAAATTAAAGCTAGACCTTTTTTATGTAAAAATGGTGCTCTTCATTGATCTCGAAACAGTGAACGGTTTTCAAGACATTTGTGTTTAAAGGTTCCGCTGCATCGATTTTATCATTAGCGAAATCACGAGATTAATTTATTTAAAATTTATTTACATTTTATCATTTCACTAATACCAAAATCGATGCTTCCTAATTTTTAAACGCAAATATCTTGAAAACCGTTCACCTTTTCGAACTAAACGAAGAGCACCTGTTTTAGGGAAAAAAGTTCTAGCTTTTTATATCTTATATGTTGAAATTACTGTATATCTGGTGATTAAAAAAAACAAATATTTAATACTTTACTATCAGAATATAAATGAAAATAAAATAAAAAGTCTTGGTCCTGACCCGGATTCGAACTCTAAATCATCGGTTCGTAGTCTGGAACTCTACGCACTGCGCTATGCGCATGCTGTTCTAGAGAGCATAGTAAAAAATATATCAAAGAGCCAGACGTCTTAAAATACTTGTTTTTCCGACGTTGCTAGCTCTCGTACTATATGTTCATAGGACCTTTTTGTTTTATTTTTTTTTTGTAGAATCACACACCAAAGTTAGATACACTATTTTTTGTCACCCTGTATAGGGACGATCCCTATAAATGGGAAATCGTAATTTTAACTGCACCATTATATAGAAATTAATATTGAATTACCCGGGCATGTATTTATAAAATTACAAATACAATCTACCGTATGATCGAAAAAAAATGGCGTCCAGTTGGCTAGGAAATGACGATCGATGACATTTCGCATATAAATTTACATATAAAATGACAGCGATCTTCATTTCCCAGCCAACTGGACGCCGTTTTTTCTCGATCATACGGTACATATACGTAATGTTAGATGACATAATATTTATGTTCAGAACATTTAAACTCAACATGGCGAATCAATGCATTTAAGGAAACTTCAGAACAATCTGACTACTTTCCGTGCAATGACTGTCAAACGAGAGCATCCATGACGGCGACAGTTGTTATCCACGGTTGTTATCATCTGTCATTTGTGCCATTTTTTGGATATCGTTTGTCGCAATTTTCCGACTCATTGGACAGACCTTATCGTTATATGAATTAATTTATGTTTAAACTCAATTTTATTATATTAATTATGGAAACAGATATATATTTTTTTGAATAAAACTCATTAAATGGCGGTACTTTCGGAAATACCGGAAGTTGACAAGATGTTTATATTACAGTTGGGGGTTGGAACCTTTGGTGTTATTTACACCAAAACACTTTTACTTTTACATGGGACGCGCGGTTCGCTAACCATATTAGCATCATCAGCAGATAATCAAGACTGTCAGTCTTGATCATAGTGTTTTATTTTGTTAAGATGTTTATTGCTATACGCCCTTATTTCTTATTTAAGATTTAAATAACCTAGAAAATATAATGAAAAATATACAGCGTGCAAAAAAATTTTACGTATGAGGTGATTGATATCAAAATTCGTCAAACTTTAGAGGAAATTCAAATATATAAAAAAGTAAATCCTGGTATCCATTTAAAATAAGGTAACTGCTGTCAACTTTGAGTATTTCCAGAGGTGTTATCATATTAAAAATATTTTAATCAAGAAATTGCATTGTATAACATTGCACAAAGCTGCAAACTAAGTATTTCTGTTCTTGAAATTCCTACTGCACGCTCATTCAGGCACACTCTGTATATAGCATTTGATAATCATTTGTGGTAACATAATTATTTAAGGTCCTATAAAATTAATAAATTCGAAGCAATAAAATAAATGCTGTAATATTCCAGTATTATCCCCACTAAAACAATAGTTACAGTCAAAATACCTTATAATCGAAAAAAAAAACGGCGTCAGCGATGGGTATGAAATGAAGATAGATGTCATTTTATATGTAAATTTATGTGGGAAATGTCATTGATCGTCATTTCCCAGCTAACTGGACGCCGTGTTTTTTTCGAACATACGGTATATGTTTTATATAAGACGCTACTGGGTCATTACTGAAACCAATATCTCAGTCGGATTTAGCCACTAATAAAAACACTTAGATTTTTTCTATTAGTGCAAGAAGGCGTTAACTAACAAATTTAAAATTTTGAGAAAATGAAGATATTTCTTTCATGTTTGGAACGTTATATATAGCAAAGAGTAGATAAGACAAGAGACGACAGTTCGCGCGGTACCTTTCATGTTTGAGTGGTGGGGAGAGTGACCTCGTCTCGCTTGTCCCTTTAAATTTTCGTAATTTTTTCGCGGGAAATTTGAAATAGACTATTATTAAAACTTGCCTGTATTTCTTATAAATAGTTACTGTATGGGTAAAGAAATAAATAGAAACGAAAAAAAAAATGAGTTTTCTAAATATTATATAAAATAAATTATAATTAGAAACATATTTGTCGGGGGAATAAAGATAGTAAAAGCAATATTTTGTATATCGTTGGTAAACAAGAGAAAGTGACCAAGTCGATTTGTAAGAAATATTTTATATACGTCTATTTTTTTTACATATGGGCTTGAACAAGTGTAATATCACAATGTGGAGTTTATGTACAAAAAAATAGAGTTGCTCAATTTTTATTTAATAAATCCTCGCGAATACAAGCTTCTGACCATGTCTTCGATCTATGGATTACATTTAGTTTAATAACATAATTATATAGTATATTTCTATAAAAATACTATTTTTACAGTCTTTATAAGCACACACATTGCCACCATCTTGTCTTTTCCTGCTACTCGTGTGTCCTGTTCAGTATTCATATTTAACAATAATTACAAATTAATACGCAATAAAAACGATACTAAAATTAAACCTTAAAAACTCTCAAAACGATAATATATCGAAAAACTCTGAAAACACACTTTAAAAAAGGCAAAAATGCAAGAAAACAACTAATCAGATTTGTTTATGTTCAAGCCTGATTAGCACAGCTGATTAGCGTCCTAAAATCATAGGTTAGAATAAATAAAATACGCCGTTGTCAGATTTTCAGATTTTATCTGTTTATCTTTGAAATCGATCAACTTTTTAGTAATTCTGTTTCTTTGATATTATCAGTACATTGCGAAAAAAGAACCTAAACCAACCTAAACTAAAAATCTACATTTCCGTATTAACATACGTTACTTATATCCTTCTTATATTATTAATTCATTTTCAGAAAATCTTGTTTATTTTTCAAAGAAATATACTTGGCAACAGACAAAATGGGACTTGATGGGACCTTTAAATTTTAATATATCTGCGCCTCTCTCGCGAAATTCGACCTCTTTGTTCACTGTCGTCTCTTGTCTTATCTACTCTTTGTATATAGTAAGTGTAAACCTTGTTTATATATTCTTAAAGTTGGCCAACCTCTCGACAAAATGTGCTGCCTCTGGTGAACAAATCGTGAAGCTTTAAAAGGAATGAAACATGTGATTAGGGGCGGAGTAAAAAATATCGATTATTTGCGGTATTTCCCTCAGAGTAATGTAATAATATAGCTCGGATTTTTGCGAACTATAATAGGGCTCAGCTGATTAAGAAATTTAAACAAAACTATTATTTCATTATTGATTTTCGATTATTTTTGCGGTTATTTTAAGGATTCTAAACCGTATTAACAAAGAAATTATTATTTCAATATGTTGGTACATTTGCTAATTACTGGTAATTATTAATATTTAAAAAAAGTTACATACACTTACTTTATTTCGATTTGACACAGGGCTATAAAATTTTATTTCATTCTTAGAACATTTTATTCTAAATTGAGGTTTTACGAATTTACGATAATTTTTTTTTTGAAAACAAAACTTTTATACATTCTTGATTAAATTTTTTCTTATTAAAAATAACACTGGGCACTTGCTTCAATAATATTATTTGACATTTAAATAAATATTATGTAGATACTTAATATACCATTTAAATCTTTATTACACGAAATAAATCTTTCTTAGCGTAAAACATGATCAGTCAAGTTTGCTTTAACTTTGTACCATATGAAAAAAAAAACGGCGTCCAGTTGGCTGGGAAATGACGATCGACGACATTTCCCATATAAATTTACATATAAAATGACAGCGATCTTCATTCCATAGCCATCGCTGACGCCGTTTATTTTCGATCAAGAATTATAGAAACTGAAAATAGCATCATGTTTTAACTTACAAATCCCGTTAAACCATAAAACTTTCTAGTATATTGTTTTATTAGGAGTAAAAATTACATTTTTCGTGCATGCATGGCGAGGCTGTACGTTTGACATACAGCCGAAGCACAAAAAGTCATTTTTACTCCGAATAGAGCATGCTATTTTTTTCAAACGCCACAAATAATTTTTTAAACAATTTCAAACGTTCCAAATAATATAAAAAGATTTAAACCTCATACCTTGTAAGTAATTATTATGATACAGAGAAAACAAGGTATGATATTGCGCTGGTTGGTCACCACGTCACAGGTGATAAACGGCACTATTGGTCGGCAAGCGCCACGCGCCAGTTTCAAATTTTCAAACAGATGACACATAATAAATGTGTATAATGTGTCATAACTTTTCAAATGTCAAGCTCGATGATTTTACATAATTTTAGGGGTTATGTCATTATTCTTACTTATTTGAGGTTTTTTTTTATTAGTGGCATTTGAACAATATGGAAATTTTTTTGTATGACATATGACGTCACAGGCGATATGCGCAAACTGAACGAAATTGGAGCCGCTCTCGATCATACCTTGTTTTCAAGTTTTCTATGTACCATGAGTAATTATATATCGAGAAACTATGATTACGGTTCGTTGAATTTGAGACTTATGTCATTTTAATAATATATTTTCATACTTTTATGCTTAGGTGTAAAATTTTACTTTTATGCCTAGGCGATAAAATGACTTTTTTATATTGTCAATCACGTCGCAAAAATTAATACTTTTGTGACGTTTAAAAAAAATAATATTTTGAAACTAACTGGTATATTTTTCCACAACAAAGTTATTATACAGTGATAAATGATAAGATCATATTGAAATACGCTACTGGGTAAAAAAAATTGGCTAAATTTTATCAATAATACTCCATTTCAAAAGTTATTTTCCAAAATAATAAATATTTTTTAATAATTGATTGCAATTAATATTATTTGACTAGTTTAATTTGATTAATAAGACTAGATTAATTTAATTTAAAATTTGATCAGATTTTTTTTCGTATATATTCAACTACCAGAAAACCAAAATTTTATGATAACGCACTTTTAAACGAAGTTGAAGGAAGATTATAATGTATCTATCACAATATTTAAAAGAACTACTACAATTATTTAGAAGAAAAACAAAAAGAAAAAAATACCCAAATACCTTCACCTTCTACTTAACTTGAAAATAAATGAGTATAATCTCTTACAAGAACACTACACAAACTACTTCTTGTATTCTACACTAAACAAATTATCAAACTTATTAATTATTCAAACATAAAGAAAAAATAACCAAATTACCCCTTCACCTATACTACTTAAATTCAAAATAAAATATAAAAACACTACTAAATTACTTCTGGTAGTCTACACTAAACATTATAATTAAACTTAATAAATTAATCTAATTTTACTAAAACTACAAAGAAACAAGAAAATGTTTTAAAACTACAAGAAACAAAACTTCGATGCGTGCGACCAGTATGTAGATAGATCAAGCGGTCAAAGAATATAAAATACTTTAAAATGTGCATTGAGAAAGAAAAAATATCTCGAAAATTATCTAAACAAACATTTTATTTCTTATCAGTGAAAAATATCAATAATAATATAATATAATATAATAATCGGCCTCGTCGGCCTTGCGGAATTTGTCGGGTATTTACAATGGTCGAATTTTATAATTACCAGCTTTTATAGCATATCTAATAGACAAAAAGTATCTGGTCGATTAGCAACCAATTGGCACAGTCCGAAAATTATCGATTTTTATTTTCTCTGTTTTTATTGGCCGCTTCAAAATTCAGAGTAACAAAAAATATTTTTCTGTAGTAAAAGACTGTGAAATACGCCCCGCCATCTGGTGCTTTACATCCATAAACGTCTTAGGTTGAGCTACTTTAAAAATTCATATACAAGGATGTAAATAACACTTTTATAAATGCCCGTATAGGTGCCACAATTGCTATCTCGTATATTATATTACGGTTTTGCTAATATATAGAGCAAAGGTTAACACCTTGTTGGATAAAATATTTCAATTTTTGCAAATATGTTAGTTTTTCTTACTTTCTTGCACTAATAGCTTCAATTGATAATAGAATATATTTAATACTCTTTAACCGAACCGTCTATTATTTTTGATGTACAGGGTGTCCCAAATTTGAATATTATTATTGGAATCTCGGAAACTACAAGGATACAAGGTCGGTTAAATGGGGACAAAGTTGCACAATTTGATGCTTATCAATATGCCATATCTTAAAAGTTTAAAATTTCCTAATAGTTCTGAAG
This sequence comes from Sitophilus oryzae, assembly GCF_002938485.1. Taxonomy (NCBI): domain Eukaryota; kingdom Metazoa; phylum Arthropoda; class Insecta; order Coleoptera; family Curculionidae; genus Sitophilus; species Sitophilus oryzae. The sequence goes on from NW_022146523.1 coordinate 87,737, forward strand.
ATTTTTGGAAAAATGGAATATTCCCGATTTCATTTTTATTTTGTTATTTGTTACTACTATTTGAATAGATTTAACAAAATAAACTTCATGTTCTCCTTGCTACTTCTTTTGTCTCTTAAAATGAGGTTGTGCAATTTATTTTGTTACATCTATCTATTCAAATAATCATAAGAATGAAATCGCATATTGTTTTTTTTGCAAAAAACTAAGGAAGTCTTTGGAATTTTTAAACTTTTTAAGTGTCATCTTGATCAGCATCGAATTACACAACTTTACCACCATTTACCCGACCTCGCATATCTCTAGTTTCTGAGATCCTAATGATGAGGCTCGTATTTAGGACATTATGTACAGATAAATTAAATACATAATATCAAATTTATAACTTATTTATTAAAAGGAACATTTAAAAGTATTATTTTTTGTTGATTAATACAAATCCATTATGTTCTTCTATTTTACTCTTGATGGCGGTGTACATATTATGCTTTGTGAAACAGTTAAGTGTGTTTTTTTATTGATTTTATAAATTTCTTCATGAAACCTAATCAGATATTTATTTGTGTCCTGGATTCCAAACTCAGTAGTATTTTACCTTAAAAATATATAATTTAGTTTTTTAAAGTTTTGCTATATCAGCCACGAACTATTTAGATTGATCAGTTTGTAGTTTTGTAGAATCTCTTTAAATGTTATCAGTTTAATTAGTAGATCTAGAGACTAGGAAAAAAGCTAAGAAATAAAATATAAAAAAAACTAAAAAAACTAAATATTCAGTGTAATATTTTTATTATATTTTTTAAGAACTGTTAAATTGAATAAAATATATTCGGAACATATAGACATATTTTGACTATTTCTTTGAATATATTATTTAAAGAAATACTCCTCAAGTCTTACTTAAATACTCCTCAAGTCTCGTAGATTAGATTGATCAGAATAACATGCATAGCTAGTCATATTGTTATTGAATTTAATGCAATGGTTCGTTCAACAGCTTCATCTATATTAAACAAAAATATTGGAAGCTGCTAGTTTTAAAAGAATCGTAAGATTTTGTCCATTTCAAAAATGTTATTTTCTATATAGACAAATATTTTAGATGGTGATGCCATACTTTTTTAGATCTCTGCTGTTCTAAGTTTAGATATTTTATTCGTTTTCAATTGGATCATGTTTAAGCTACAAACATTAATAAAGTAAGCTTGAAAAGTAATTTTTGTTATAATAGTTTTTTAGTAACATCTGAGAAATATAAAAAAAAACATAAAAAATAGATGATTACTTATATGGGAGTAATTTTTTAATTACTATTTATATTCTAAAGTAGAAAGAAAGTAGATAGAATAGTAGACAAAAAGTTCGCTAAAAATTATTGTTGTTAATGTATGAGGTGTTCCAAATTCGACGGCGACCATGGAGATATTGAAAACCATAGAAGATAAAATTCCGTTTTACAAATTAAAAATATCCGAGTTCTTCAGAAGAAATTGGAAAAGAAAGTGTTGTAAATGGTTTTTAATTTTTTTCTGGCTCTATATTAAAGAGATATTTTAAAGTAAATGCTACTTAACATTGTCACTTCTCAAATAAAAATTTGCCCGTGTTTAAAAAAGTAAAGTTGATGATAGTTTCTCGGAAACGAAACGTTCTATTGGACATTTGACAGCACTACCAAGCTTTATAAGAGCAAATGAGAAATAATGATGAAGTGGCATATATTTTAAATATCTTTCCTAATAAAGCCATCCTAGTGGTTACACTCAAATCTGGGACACCCTATACAAGGAAATAGATAGCAATGTAAAAACATACACATATAATGAATATACATATGGAATTTATATAATAGTTTTAAATCTCTTTTGATCTTGTATGTTTATATGTATTTTGATATAAAAGGAAAGCTCTACTAAATTTTATATACAGGGTCCGGCAATAGTGCGTCGGGCATCTGTAGCCCTAGAATCAAAACTTGAGAATTTTGTTTAAGTGCAAACCTAAAAGTATGTACCAGGATGTATTTCAGGAAAAATATGTTAACTTCTATAGAATTCTGGCACAAAAAGTGTGATGGACCTGGATAATTTTTTTTTTAATGGAACACCCTGTATATTATTGCATTTTTGGCTTCTCTCCAGATCATTTTACATAACCCTAAGATATGAATGAATATATTTCGATAGTTTCAGAGATATTAAATAATAAATCAAAAATATATATTTTTCAGCCCTTCTTAAAAAATTATTAAAAAATACAGAAACTGTCCCGAAATCAAAAGTATATTAGTAAATACCTAATTTTTTAGCTGGTCTGTTCTTACTTTGCTATAAATATGGTAATCGTAAATCATACAGAATGTTCAATATTCTACGCCAAACTTTCTAAAATATAAAATTTTTTTTCTTTGTTTTTTAAATGAAACACCCTGTATATTATTTTTTTATTAGATCGAGAGTTAAAATGAACATTTTTTTGTATTTAGAGTATTTCAAAATTTTAACGGTTTTGCAGATACACGCAGTATTATTTCATATGGCGCTTTCAATGGTAAAATACGAGAGAAAAATCATTGGGTGGGGCTTTGATAAAATTTACTGTGGAAAATGCCATATGAAATATAAAAACCGCAAATATCTGCGAAACCGTTACAAATTTTGAAATACTCTAAATACAAAAATGTTCATTTTTAATTCTCCGCCTATTGAAAAAAAATAATAAGTACAGGGTGTTCCATTTAAAAAACGAAGAAAATTATTTTTCATTTTAGAAAGTTTGGCGTAGAATTTTGAACATCCTGTATGATTTTACGATTTTCATATTTATAGCAAAGATTAATACAGACCATCTAAAGTAAATACCCTCAAAATAGTTTTGATTTCAGAACAGTTCTTGTATTTTTAATAATTTTAAGAAGGGCTGAAAATATATATTTTTATTTATTTTTTAATATCTCTGAAACTATCGAAATTTATTTATTCATATCTTAGGGTTATGGAAAGTGATCTGAAAGAAAGCCAAAAGTGCAATAATATACAGGGTGTTCCATTTAAAAAAAATCATCCAGGTCCACTCACACTTTTTTGAGCCACCCTATAGAAGTTAAAATATTTTCCTGAAATACATAATGGTACATACTTTAAGTTTGCACTTAAACAAAATTCTCAAGTTTTTTATTCTAGGAGCTACAGATGCCCGACGCACTATTGCCGGACCCTGTATACGTCTAATGTTATCGAAAATACCTATATACAGAGTTTTAAATATGTATAAGAAAGCATTTATTAAAACTTTCAAAACTATATTATTATACTATGTATGTATTTTTCAATTCGATAACTCATTGGAACTTAATATAAACTTTTTTATATGTTTGTATATATAAAATACTATAATGAATCCGAAAATACTAAAGGAAATTCAAGATCTGTGTTTACTATAAATTCTAAATTAATTATTTCATTATTGTATTTGATTAATTATATTATACTCAAAAGTAGAGACTGACGTTACGTTTTACTGTACATATACGTATATTTAATGAATATATATCTAATTGTTATACTATTGGTCAATTTATTATTATGTACTGCTAAAAAAGGAGAATAATTTATAATTAAAAAAAAGTTTGTTTAGTGATATACATTTTGAAATGAGACAATTTAAGCTTTTTATTGTAATATTCTTTATTTAAATGTTAAAGTGTATGTAAATATTTATTATCTGTGAATCAGGCTGTGAAAAGTAATCCCTGGCAGTGGTGGAAAGAAATATTATAACATTTATTAAATTATTTTTGAAACGGAATGAAACTCAAATCTATATCTCAATACAGATATATACAGTGTCTATATTAACAATATTAGAAAATGTATAATTTGTTTAATCTCTAATTATTAATAATAATATCTCACTATGAACAGCGGCGTTTAGATCAAAATATATATTCTATGTAAAATAAATCTTTTATCTTTTAAAATTGTAGTTTCCCTAATTTCTCCGCCTTTTTAGTGACTGAGTAGTTTAGTTAGTCTTTTACATGAATAAGTTACTGAATTTGTCTAAAGGAACTATTAATATACTAGTATTCAATCCAAAATATTCTATTTCTGTTAAAGAATACATGCGGCCTGTTCCACTGCGACCTTTTCAGATCTATCCCATACAGCACATCAAATCACATTTACGATGTGTTTACATTATTAGATGTAGACACAAGGTGACACAATTCCCCCGATGTAAAGATGCTACGTTTACACATTGCAGTTCAACACGTATGCACAAAGGTTAAACGTCCGCCTCACAATGTAGCCACAGTATAGCATTTACGTATACACAAAGTAAGGGATACACAGTGTACCGTAGGATACACAGTGCTTGTGTATTACGTTTAAACTATGTTTATACATTGCAGTTGTGACTACCACATGTATACGTATGTATTTTGCTTAGTATCTATTATTATTTTGTGCTAGATAAAACTACTTCTTATGAACGAATTTAGGAAATAATACAAGTTTTGATGCCTAACTTTTCGTTCTTTTTAAGAAATATTTATTCAATGATACCAATTATATCTTTTTAGAACGAAAATTAGGAAGGCAAAACTTTGTATTTTTCAAAAGTATCTCGATCGTAAGTTCAAGAGAAGTAGCCTTAGAATTGTTCCAATTTTGTGTTGTATTAAATGCACCAGTTTTCTTCTATAAAATGGGTTAAGTGGTTAAAAAATAAAATTCTTATATTTCTTTATATCATGGAACGCAATAGCGCAAATAACACAATATTAATAAATATGTACACTGCAGAAACCAGAAGTAAGAAAACACTGTAAAAGAAAAGAATTTGTATCAAAATGTATTAAAAATATAAGTACCCAGTATAACAGCATACTAAAATGGTAAACACTGTTATATCGCCACGATTTGGTGGACCTCGTTTAGTTATTTTTTTCTCCTCTTTTCCCTCCAAGCAGTTGGTTTATTAGCATACTCATTCATCGAGCACTCTGTTGGACTTTATTGTATTTTATTTGCAGATTAACAATCTCACCCTTAAATTTTATATGAAACTGATTATTGAATATTAAACATATCTGTATATTGATCCATCAATAACTTACCGAATATCAATGTAAGAAGTTCTTTGAAGTGTTTAAATCTTTCTTTCTCTGGTCCATTTAGATTTTCATTATTTCCAAATTAAAAAAATTATATTGCTATTATTTTATTATAAAATTAATATTGCTCAGCTAACCTCTTTATCATTATACGACAATATTTGGAGTTTTCATTCATTGGAGTCAAAATTTGGTAAATTGGGTATCGAGTAAGGGAAGAGTCGCTGCTATAATATTAATAATACTCTTAGGAAGGTGTAACAAGGTAATTAAAAGCTTGTACTCACCTTACAATCTCTTTTAAACTACACACAAACAGAACATTTATATAGAACTTCCGAATGATAAAACAATAATGGCTGCTAACACATACCACTCATAGAAAGGAGAAAGGAGAGAGGACACATAAAATACACTTGGTCGGTGTGTCTACGCTGACGATGTCCGCGCATGCGCACACCTTCATTTCATGCTAAAATGTAGACACAACAGTACACTATTACAAAGTGTCTATATAGATATTTATATTATGTGTATACGTCACATTTTTACAAGGTGTGTACTATAGGCACAACTATGATACGAAGTATCACACATACATATGACTTATAATTGTATGTCTCATATACCGACGTCAGATTTCATCATTTTAATAATTATTTGTTACGTTACAAAAAACTCTTTAGAATCTAGAGTGCATACGGTATACAACTAGTAAACACTGTATCACACAATTCTATCAATATAAACCTGCGTGTATCTCATATGTATATGTTAGAACTAGATGAACACTTAGGTTCACTTTAACATAATGTTGTTTCTCATGTGTCTCCCTTGTAGAAACGTAATTTCATTTGGACGTGCTATATGGGATTGTGGTTTCAGATCTATTCTCCAGGCCTATATCGTTTTCAAAAACTCCATCAACTTGGAGACTGAACCCTTCATGTAACTCTTCATCAATGACATATCATTGTCTAGTACCACAGAGAATCGGACATCTGGTAAACTGTCACACCGACATAAAAAAAATGGCAGCCCTGTACTAACAATGTTGAGCATTACAGCTTTGAGTATCTGTCTTAGCTTATCAGGTCAGCCGTGAATTTTGGCGAATGTTCTACTATTGAACTCTCTCGCCTTTCTCTGCCCTGGAGAATTTCTCTGCCATGCTTGAGATTTGTTGCCAACCCACTGCTTTGCAACCATTCTTGCGACTGCTTTTACAACGCTGCAGAAGGGTTCTATCGTTGATTGAAGAAATAAGAAGATGCGTAACCTTATGGACGATTTCGTGGGACAAAACCTGTCCGAGATGTACCTGGCGTTACCGTCAGCCTATCCGAGAATTCCGAGATTTAGTTTAGCTCTGCGCCACTGCGCGCTAATCGTCGTTTACAGCGCAGCGCATCAAGAATACCGTAGTTCTGCTTTCAGTCGACAGAGTGAGTGGTTGCCGGAGACAGTGTTGTCAGAACTACTGATTAATACGTACATTTACGGATTTTGAGTACAGTACGTTAATAATACCGATTTTCTATCATTAAATAATTTAATATAATGTTATATGATTAAACAAAGAACGACGTCAGAGTTGGCTTGGAAATGAAGATTGCTCATATTTCATATGTACAATATTATGGTAAATGTCAATAATCATAATTTCCTAGCCAGCTAAACGACTTTTTTCGATCATACGACATATATTCAGTACCCATAAAAGAATGTTTATTTTTGTTGTTTATTCTATGTTTAAAACGAATAAATTTTCAATACGTAAACGCGGATTCTTCATCCAAAGATATTTTCGTCAAACGTATTACAGCTATTACACATTTTATGGCAACACTATCGCTTTCAGATCCACACCGTCTTCAATATGCCTTCGCTTCGAATTAGAGGAAATAAGTGTTTGATGTGTTACGATTATATGTGTACAAATCATCCTTGTCACGAATTCGCCCATTAACTATAGAGGGGTATGTATACCTCCCCATTCTATATTCTACATCATCAGCCGATAATTAAAACTGATTTAATTAAAAAAATAATTTGAAAACGAGTCTTAATCATTTGCTGATGATGCTAACATGGTTAGCAAAACGGGCGTCAATATGAAAGTAAAAGTGTTTTAGTATATTGTGGTGATTTAGTGTTTTTATTTTGTTGCGTATATCTTCTCAATTCTTTCAAACAACGGTTCTATGCTTAATGGCATTAAGAGAAGTGTGCCATACTAATAGGGATTGTTTACACTAATTTTTTTTATTGTTAACAGTATTTAGAAAAAAATGTTTATTGCGTAGAATTTTTTATTTTAGAATTAGTCGGGGGCTAAAAGTACTATAGGTAAATAGCATAAACACTCACATATAAATAACTTTTAGGTAAAAAAAGTCAATCACATAGTTCGTTTTTTGAAGTTCTTTTGTAAATAAAAAGTATTTTTAATTGAAATACATTTATTTTGAATTGATTTATAAAACAAGCATACAAATCCTATTATTAACTATACTATATTTAAACATATATTTACAGTTTACCAAAATAAAATCACAATATTTTAAGTGTTATTACAATAATTCTAATGAGACGAAAAATTAAAATTAAATAGAAAATGATTTTATAACAACACTTTTAAATATAAATCAAAAATAACACTAAACCATATGATACTATAAACACATAAATATTCGTTATAATATTCTTGAGGCACCTTTATCTAATAAAAATATATTTAATGATTTTATGCAACGGAGAGACAACTATAATTTATTCATGAAATGGTTGACATAAAATATTGACAAGAAATTATTATATAGAATTATATCTAGAACAAGATTTTGTCCATATTTTAAAAACCTTGACAAGTTCCCTAATTTGGTACGTTTTATAGAAATTTTAATTTCAAGAAGAATAACCCCCCCCCCTCCTTTGTAATACATTAAATACTAGTTCAAATGTAATATTTACAAACATATTAATAGAGACAATTTTTCAGTCAAGCATAATTTACAATAAATAAAAGCATGTTTTACCAGAAAAACAGTAAATACAATACTGATATGGAATTTTGCAAATATATAGAGTAACATAAATCTACAAACAACAATATCTACTGACAAACAAAACAGCAACAAACACAAAAATCTATCAGTATAAATAAACGATTCGAAATACAAGTTGACTATGATTTATCTAATTTTAGTGCCAGATACTGTTTATGGAGTCTCTGTTTGCAGAATTCGTAAAAGTCTATTTCTTTGGTGAAGTTCCTCCTTACAATTTCTTTCACTTCTTCACTTACAGGCGGCTTGAAGTTATTCTTGTTGATAGGGTTGTATCTGCTTATTTCATCTGTAAAAAAATAGAATAAGTGAGTATATATATATATATATATATATATATATATATATATATATATATATATATATAAATGGATTTTAAAGTTTAATTCAATTTGTTCAATATAATATAGTTTGCCGATATCGATGTTTTTTTAAGGAATGTGTAACTCAGTTATTTCTCTTTTTAGCTATTTGTTAAATTAAAAATGAAAATCCTCATCTTTCTATACGAAGGAAAAGAAAATGTTATTTTGGCGAAGCTTTGAAACATCCTTGGAATGGTTTAACAAAGTAAGGAATTTAAAAACCGCTTAATCATATCAAGGTGAATCTTTTCGATATTTTGCCTTCTAATTCATCTCAATAGCTGTATTTTTATTACATTTTTATTAAAGATATTTGTTTATGAAAAGTTTAAGTTCAGAAGTTGATCTCTATTTTTTTAAATAAAAACAACAATAGTGAATACAACTTCTGGACTTACAACCATATCTGCTAGGGTAACTGTCAACACAAACCATAATAATATGACTTTTCAATGACAGTTACATTAGAAAAACAATAAACACTATTTCATAGGTGTGTTGACTTGGACCAAAAACAAAGACATATTTCTGATGCTAATAAATTGTTATTAATCGTTACTGTCTTCTTCAAAAGCGAATATCTCTAATAAAAATAAAGCTAAGAGAACGTTTAGTTTTTAAAATAAAGCTATCGAGATGAGTCAAAAAACAAAATAATCGAGAAAATATGCACTTTTGGCAATAGAGAAAAAAATATGTACCTTTGACAAATTCAGAAAAAAATTTAGTGTTTGAAAATTGATATATTTTTACATGAACAATTAAAAAAACGAGTTTCCCAAATAAAATTAGACCAAAAACTACTTTTTCGTTATTTACAATCAACTTTATTTAAAATATAAATTTACCGCCAAAGTCAAATTTTGTCTAAATCAATAATTATAAAAATACAGTAAGATTATCTCCGGCATACCCTATGAAATATCCTCAAAAGAAAAATTCCACTTCTCCAACTCCCAGTAGATGACATACAATGAATGGACAACTTTGAGAAACACCTCAATGTAGTATTGAGCAATAAAAAGAATGGAAAGGGAGAAACGTTTGCTCAGCAGTTAAAAGACCATACCATAACATAGTATACTGATGCTTCCAAAACCAAAGCAAGAAGAGGGCTAGGAGTATTTTGGCCAAAAACTAAATACTCCGAACCAATGGACATCTGCCTCCTAGCAGAAATCTACGCTATCGAAAAATGCGTACAACTTTTCTTTAATAGGAACTATCGGAAACAATAAATAGACATCTTATCCAATAGTCAAGACTAGCTTAAAAGCGATAAACTCAATAACTATTAATTCGAAGTTGGTAAAAAATGCCTAGAGAAGCTGAACAAATTAGGCAAACAAAATAAAGTCCTTCTACTCTGGATGCCGACCCACCTTCTTAAGTATTTTATTAGATTAATCAGAATAACATGCAAAGCTAGTCATATTGTTACTGATTTTAATGCAGTGGTTCGTCCTTCAACAGTTTCTTCTATATTAAACAAAAATATTGGAAGTTGTCAGAAGAATCGTAAGATTTTGCCCATTTCAAAAATGATATTTTCTATGTAGGCAACTATACTGGAATATAGAGTAACATATTTAAGCAAATAGAAGGTACTGAAAATGCAAACGATAAAGCTAGAAAAGAAGCGAGTTCCACTCCACTAACTGGATCAGAACCGTTCTGCTTCCCAAGCAGAAAATAACTTAAAGCGAAACTCAAGAACCTTGAATAGTTTAATGTATAATGTATCCGTAACCTGGAACGAACAACGGTCTCTTTAAAGAAGTCCCCAGTTGAAGAAGTTTCGGGCTTACGACCAAGAAAAATAAAAAAAATCTTGATTTAAGTAAGAACAATCTTCAGAATTCCACGGGGTTTTTAGCAGGACACTGTCTACTCAATGAACACCTCAGTAGATTGAAGCTAGGTGGCGGTGATTAACTTCCCTCCTCCCATACAATCTATACATCTACATCTACATCTTTGTTCACTCGCATGATAATATAAAAGAAAATATTGAATGTTTGAAAGAAAACAACTTACTCCAATATACATCTGACGCTCCCTCAAAAAATCGAGGAATATAATTTTCCAAGACAGTTAATGTAGTGTTCATCTCTTCCAAAACACCAACGACAGCATAGTTTTCTTCTACGGCTCTTTTGGCTCTTTCCAAAGCCCCTTCAGTGTTGAAAGGTAGACAGTCCATGTGATGTCCACAGAAGAACATGGATTGTCTTCTGTGGTCGCCTATGCCTTCTCTGATTTCGCCTCGGATGTAACGACATTCTCTGTCTCCAGATAACACACAGTGTTCAAAATCCTAAAAAAAACAAGATAATAAATAAATAACGCTTTATTGTACAAAAAGCCAAAATAGCTTCATCGACAAAGCATTTACAAATAATAAGAGATCTAACCAATCATCATACAATTCAAAAAAAAATAGGTCATTAAAATTACAAATAGAACATACATGGACATAGCAGAACACAAAAAAAGTTATAATCATTTAAGAGTTATTATAAAATATTAAATATTAGATTTTTAACCAGTGTGCGAGATGATCAAAATTTAAAAATTCAAAATTGTTCAAGATTAAATATCAACAAAAAAGTCGTTTACTGCATATAGGGCTCTCTCCAGTAAGTATGATTTCAGAGCTTTGTGAAATTCAGGAAAGAATGAAAGCGACTTGATATCCAAAGGCAGATGATTGTACATTTTATTGACATTGCACAGTATTGAGCCTTTAACTAGTTCTGAGCTCGGGGTTGGCAGATAAAGATCGTGCTCCGCATTCCTAAGTGGATAGTTGTGAGGAAGTCTTTTGGGCATAGCAGATATGTGCTTGCGGATTAAGCAAGCGGATTCAAAAATGAATAAAGAAGGAAGAGTCAGTATTTTGAAATTTTTAAAGAAATTCCGGCAGTGAGTTCTACTGTTCAGTCCCAATAAATATCGAACTGCTCTTTTGAAGTTTGAAAATACGATCAAATTTTGTCGCGCAGGAAGTACCTCAGAATGGAAGGGCATAATGAAGATGCGACTCAAAAAAGGCATAATAGACTATTCTAGAGGTTGATAAGTTAATTTCCTTAGAAACTGATCTTAGCACAAAACAGGTAGCGCTTAGTTTCTTTGATAAAGTTTCGATGTGCAAGTTCCATTTTAACGAGTTGTCTACAATAAGTCCTAAAAATTTCACAGAGTCCACGACGTCAATAGTGGTGTTATTAAGTACAAAAGGTTGTATAGTACTTTTATATGACAAAACTTAGTAAAAGTAGTAAACTTAGTTTTTAATAGGTTGAGGAATAGGAGATTAGAATTGCACTAAGATTTAATGGTGTGTAGGTCACTGGATATAGTATTCTATAGTGCCGAAACATCTGGACCGCTCCAAGTGAAACTAGTATCATCCGCAAAGAGGCAGATTTTACCGTTAATGTTTAGATTTGCAATGTAGTTGATAAGCACAGAAACAAGAAAAGAATAAAACAGAAACAAAATAGGGCTTAGTACAGAACCCTGAGGGACACCACATTCTAAAGGCTTGCAAGAAGACATAGACGTAGGTATCAATCTTCACAAGGCTTCGCGGTCTCAAGCAAAATGGAGCTTATTTAATATAAAAATCTAATTTAGGAGGAACTATCTATGATATATTCGGCGATGTAATGCACCTTATCTAAGCATTGTTAAAGTTTAAGGCTAAATATGATATAACACTATAGTGTCCAGAGAAAATGAGTAGAAGTTGAATATGTCCGGGCCAAGTATTTGCAAACTTTTATCAAAGGAAATTATAGGATTTCAAAGGAAATTATAGGATCTTTGCTTCTGTGTAACTATTACCAAGAAAATATACGCTCACTTTGTATCAATATGAAGGTGTGTGGTTAGACTGTTAGATAACTAAAGTATCATTTTTATTGCTTAATCTATTCATATTTCTAGAACATACACGTCCAATACAAATCTTCTTTTTTATAATGAAATAGAATATTACTATCAATTAAATACTTTGCATGAAACCACTTAAGTAAGAATTATTTATGAAACGTCGCGTCGAGAAGATGAAACTGTTACTATTTACTTCCTAAATATCTTTACAGATCTCAAAATCATCATTTATGATTTGAAGAAATCATATAAATGGAAAGTGAGAGGCAAGGTGTGAGTTGCATCACGATCTTCAATATAAGACGAAATTAACCACCCCGAATTATTAGTAAAAGTAAAAGTAAAACCATGAAAGAAATAGTTTAAGAGTTGTAGAACGTCCGCGTGATTTTTTACGAACAATTAATGATGTTACAGAAGAGAAATTTAACTATCAAGCAGTAGTAATATTCGTTTATTTAATATTAGGCAATTGTGGTTTATAGTCTAAGTTTATAACTGTTCGAATAGGTAATGATTTGACGGCTTGCAATCTTCTTGATGGATTATAACAGGGTGGTCGGAACTGTATTCCGGTAACTTCGGCAGCACATTCAGCAGATAAAAATAAGAAAAAAAGTCCGTATAAATATATGTCCTAAATTGCTTAATTTCGGAGATACAGGGTGTAGAAATTTCATTTTTAATTCGATTTTTTCCAAATAATCTCTGAAATAAGGTCAATATTTGGATGAAAATTGGTAATTGGTCCGGAAGTTTTTTTGACATGAGAAATTTGATTTTGATGTCAATATGACTCCTATTTGTAGGGGGCGCCACCTACATGTGTTTTAACTGTTTTGAAGAGTAATAACTTTTCGTCCGTACCTGTATAAAACTACTGAGTGAAAAAAATATACATTTACTTAATTTTTTACGTAAAAAATGTCTTTTGGTAAAAATCGCTACGAGCAACCGTTCTCAAGATATTTACAATACATGTTATTATTAACAAAAAATAAACACGTTGAGTAGATTAGTTATTTGACTGAAATAATAAATTAAGGAAATTTCTATTTTTTTAAATTAATCATAAATTTTTCTGCGAAAAAATGATGATAAAACAGTTTCTGAACTTTTGACACAAAATTATGTCAAATTTATGAGATCAGTCTAATAACTATTTAGTCATCATATGTTTAATTCATGTCAATGATGACAAGTATTGATAATTTCGATTCCATCTCGAGAACCATTACTCGTTCCACAATCTCGAGAACCATTACTCGTAGCAATTTTTACCAAGAGACCTTTCTACGTTAAAAACGCCGTAAATGTATATTTTTTTACTCGGTAGTTTTATACAGGTACGGAAGAAAAGTTATTACTCTTCAAACTAGTTAAAAGATATGTAGGGGTCACATTGACATCAAAATCAAATTTCTTATGTCAGAAAAATCCCAGACACCAATTTTCATCCAAATATTAACGTCACTTCAGAAATTATTTGGAAAATAATCGAAATAAAAAAGAAACTTCTACACCCTGTATCTCCGAAACTAATCATTTTAGGACATATATTTACTTATTTTTATCTGCAGAATAATGCTGCGGGAGTTTCCGGAATACAGTTCGGACCACTCTGTATATTGATTATAATAGAGCATCGAATCTTTTTATTTTTAGAAGTAAATATTCAGTATGCAGGTATTGTTGACATGGTATGCACAAACTTTATCAAAATTAAAGTAAGATAAGGAATGTTTATTTATATTTTATGAGAATTTGTAAATTCCAACCGTACGGATTAGTAGTATTTTAGCTCTTCTGCATACTGATCACGATATTATCATATAAAATGCCAAGAAATGTTATTTCCTACTTTAACAGAAGCCGAATAGTAAGTTTGTAACAACAAGGTCTATCACAAAACAAAGTAGCAGAAATTGTAGGAGTTAATTAAGTCAGACTTCAAGACTTAATAAAATGTTTCGCGGAACCAATGATGTTAAGGACCAAGCAGAAAGAGTTCGAAAAAAGCTTATTGCAGCACAAGGTCGTCAGCTATCAATAATTCCTAGGAGGAGCCCATTAACGTACAACCCGGCTTGAGGGAGTTATTGTATTAAGACAAACTGTATCACGTCGAACTGTCGTCACCACTAGTATTTTGGCGAAGATCGAACAGCGAACAGATTAACTAACCTAACCTAACAGACCAGACGTACCTTTGCTTCCATGAAAGCTCTCTTCTCCAGCCGAGATCTAAGCCTCGAACTGCGCATACGTATATTGCTACCTCTTTCCTGTATTTCTGTACGGTTCTGAGACTTGGACTCAATCAGACATTGAAAAACTGCATTAATGCTTTTGAGATGTTCTTGTATCGATAGAGTGACAAATAGGAGGTGCTCAAGCGGATGGGCAAAGATAAAGAACTCCTATGTGAGTGAAGCAAAGGAAGTTACAGTAAGTCGGTCACATCATGAGGGGTGAACGATACGAGGTGCTCAGACTGGCAATTGAAGGCAAAATTGAGGACAGGAGATCAGTGAGAAGAAGGCAAAACTCCTGGCTTAAGGACCTGCGTCGTTTGTTCGGAAGAACATCGACTGAAATTTTTAGAGGTGCGGTTTCACGCACTATCATTCCCAGTTGGATCGCCAACCTCCGAAGGGAGACGGCGACCTAAGAAGAAGAAGTATCATGCCGATTAAATTCTGTTAATTTACATTGTCGGAGACCTTTGCGAGCACAGTAAAAACGTACACGGTTACAATGGGCACACGAAAAGGTCGAACAAAATCAAAACGGGGAAAATGTCATGTTTTCAGATGAAACGCGAATAGGCCTAGTAGCGGATTCCCGACGAATCCTTGTCTAGAGGGCTCCAGAACAACAAGCTAGATTAGCTACAGCTCAGCCCTGCGTCCCATTTCAAGGTGTAATAATTTGGGTTGGAGTAATTAATTATAGGTGCTTGAATACCATTAGTTGTTATTGACGGAACAATGATAGGTCGAGTCTTCTGCCTTTTTTCTGTAATTGTCTGTCGAAATCCTCCCTGAATCGTCGTGCAGACTATATTTACTTAATATTATGCTAATAATAATAAAAATAAAAACAACGTGTTTGGGCCCAGCGCCAACAGAACTGGCAGAGACTTATGGTGTGGCAGCGGTATGGTTGGGGTGTTGTCGCGATCTGGTGTTTTAACGGATACTGAGGTGGCAAAAAATAGAACACGATCTGGCATAAGCTGTTTGGTACTTGCATTAGTGTACTTAAATAATATGTAAAGAAGACAGTATTGGGTGCATCCCTCCTTAGAAATTTCGTTCCAGGCTGCATCTTGAGGAAATTTCTGTTGTTGCAATCTGGTCGATTATAGTCGTAAAAACATGGTTTGGATTCAATTAATTCGACAGAGTTCCTTATGCCTATACTCAAATACGTTTAAATTACCTATACGGAGGGCACCGCTTAAATTCCTGTCCCGATGTTAAAAGATGGCTATAGAATTTCAATGCATTCCCTACATTCCCTATCCTTGTGTGGTAGGAGGTTTGACTAAACAAGGATGAACCTATGTCTTGAAACCATTCGACTCGATTTTCTGTCCTCCTTCAATACATAAATTCTCTCATTGCTCTTATGAGGAGGCCGCGGTATAGGTACCTATTGCATATTGCCACCGCCACGCCGCTTTCAATGCGCCACTAATGGTCCAATATGGTATGCCGGTATGCCCGACCTGCGCCTCTGCCGCGTGATCTTGGTGGGCGTTTCCTAATTTATTTCCACTGGCATTGCCATCGCCACGCATCTGAACCACGCCACCGCCATACCTACGCCACTTCTATGGGCGCCGCGCCGGGTCTTAAAAATATTTTAATTGAAATAACAAATAAACAGTTTTTTACGTAACTTCCAAAAGAAAATTGTGTTTGTACTATGTGCGCATATTTGAAGTGAAACTTCTTTCTAACAGCTATTAAATTGAGGGATTTGAAGGACATGTTTGAAAAAATGTTAAATTATAAATTAAATAATAATTTGATTCGCTTTCACAAAATTTGTATTAAAATAATCGTCGGTCTGTCTGTATTGTATTGTAATTATGTCTATAGTATCTAATTAATAAATTATTTTATTAACTTTCACAAAATTTGTATTAAAATATCAATATTTACGTATTTCTAAGCCGTAGCCTGTCCTTACCACTTTTCGTCTCGCGCTTGTGTGTCACGGCCTTGAATTTTTACTCCCAGCGCGCGTAAAGAAGTTTCATTTCAAAAATAGCATGTTCTATTCGGAGTAAAATGTACTTATTTTTTAGGTAACTCAACGAGAATTCTAGAGAAGAAGTTTACATTTCGAAGGAATATTATTGGAACAAATTTTGTCTTCGTTGATGATCACCACACCGGACAATGGAAGCGCGACAATTTTGTGACGAAGAGCACTTTATTAAGTATTTCTTTAGATTAAATGAAAAACACCATGTTATATAGAAGCGAAACTTGGGTGCTTTACAGAGAAGAAATTGCAACAGAGACACCTTAAACAACTATTAAGAATCAAATGGTATCATCATGTCTCAAACGTATCAGTCCTTGAAAAAGCTAGCTGCGAGAGCGCTGAATTCATGATTACTAAATCCCGCTTAAGATGGGCTGGCTACGTATGCAGCGTGCAAGAAAACCGCCTACCGAAATCTTTTCTTTACGGTGAGCTTGTAGAGGGTAAGAGGAAACCTGGTGGACAACTCAAAAGACACAAGGATATTTTCCATGAAAACTTAAAGGGGATAAACATGCAGAATCAGTGGGAGAAAGCAGCGCACAATAGAACGCAATGTAGAAGAATAGTAAACTCAGTCAACAATTTTTGAATGTCCGGAGTGCAGAAGAGAGATAATATCACGTATCGGGCTTTTCAGTCACAGAAAATAAAATGCCTTGCGTAACCATCTTCTGATGCGTGTCAGATACCTGTCAGCGAGTAATGGCAGTAAGTAAGTAAGTTCAATACCACCTTGGAAAATACATTTTCACGCGACAACACCCAATTAAGACCCATCTTGAGTTATCAAATCATTGTTGTAACGCAGGAGCAGCAAATTAGAAGATTTTATAAAAAAATCAAAATTCTGTTTTTAAAATTTATTGTCTAAAAATTTTGCAGGTTAATGCCATTTTTGTAGTTCATGAAATCAGTTCCAATCCGAAATTGATCATTCCAATCGCAAGCTGCAAGTACACGGATTACATGTGCATATACAATCCAGCTATACAGGGTTGTTCACCACATACGACACGGAGTATTGTAGCTAAACGATGAGATTTTTACAAATTGTAAGTTTTGGGTTCGATGAAGGACTATTAGAGGTACAATTTAAAAATAATTTTACAAGATACAGAGTGTCCCAAATAAGTAAAAAATATCAAAGTTGTATTTTTTTAAATGGAACACCCTGTATATTATTACATTTTAAGTTTCTACGATTAAAATAAAGGTAAATTTGATTAAGGTTTATTATACTTAAACCTTATGTTTTTGAAATATTTTCAATTTTGTGAAATGTCAGTTTAAGTTAAGTCAAGTTTTTTATTAATTTAATAATAAATAATAACCTAGCTTTATAATAATTAATAACCTAGCTTTACATTTATCCGACAATTCGAGAGAAAAAGAAAACAATAATAAAAGTAATAGTTAACAGATATTTCATTACTAAGTCAAATTACCTTTTAAGCCATTTGGGATCTGGTAATGGAATGTCCGGAAATGCAATTTTCCTTTCAACGTAGTACCAAGGCGCTCGAACATAATAGTACCAGGAAATTACTCGTTCCACAGGATCACGTACTAAATTAATATAAATCGGTTCGGGCAGACCAAATCTACAACAGAGAATTTAATCAGTTTTGTTTATGTCTTTGTGGTTGGTTTATTTCAATTTATTGATTGTTTTTTAGAGAGTGCGTTCAAGTGTAGATAATAAATTTAATTATTTTAGCAAGAAAGATAAGGATTAATAACGTTCATAAAGAAATTGAAAATATTGGGAAATTCTGTTATCTACCTAGCAAAGAATTTTGTTAAAAATATTATGTTGTTGATTTCTACTAAAATAAATTTTAAAATCCGGTTCGAAATATTTTGAACTGCATTTAAATTATACATTAAAATTAATTTTTCTTCAGATTTTCCGAAATTTGAACCAATTCCAGCATTTTAACAAAGTATTTATTTTGGTAACACAAAACTTATGAGAAATGATCAAGAAATCTTATGGTTTGATGTCATTACTATGGGTAAGAGGTAAAAGATTACTAGTATTTTTGAATAAAAATATTATGGAGGGAGTATTTATGCATAGTAATCGGACATGAGGACCTAGGGTGTCTTTACTGAGCCTATTTACGAATAATGAATATATTACTTACGATGACACATTAGTGAAACAAACGTGTTTTATATAAACCGAAGGAGGTTCATAGCTGGATACTAGACCAGAGAGCACTGCTTGATCTTCTGGAGCTAATCTGATGGTTTCCACCCTTTGAACTCGGTCTTGATGAAATCCAAACTCGTTTCTAATGCTCAGTCTTCTTAAAAGCTCCATTAAGGTTTGAGATCCTACCTTCGGTACTCTGTTAAAGAACACTATGTCTTGTTGAGCTTTTCTGGTGTTGTTTAGTTGGTAAGGCGCTAAAGTTGACATCTAGTAAAAAAATATATTAGAGATATTATAAAAATATAATTATTTTTGTACTACAAATGCCTGTGTAATAAATTTATCTATATTATATTCATTCACTAATGTTTTTTCTCTCCATTAAAATATTTATTATGTTCTAAAATATTTTGTGTCAATGTTGTATATAATGTTTTTCCTGTCACGTACTTGTTGAGTCAAAACGTTCAAGTAAACCGATGTAGCAAAATAAAATACTAATTCACCACAATACACTAAGCCACTATATTTTTGCACTGGATGCTGAAAAATAAATAGGTATAGTTTTAATAAGATGATTAAAACTATTTCTAGTAAAACTAAAAAGTAGTTTGAATCATATGCTGATGATGCTAACAAGATTAACGAAACGTGCGTTCAGTAAAAAGGAAAATGTTTTCGTGTATTGTGGTGAATTAGTGTTTTATTTTGCTGTTATAACACCAAAACTTTTAACCTTCAACTGTAATATAACAATGTATAGACAAAAAAGCACCGTTTTGCTTTTTACTCCGAACTGAATTAAGACTGAAGATCGTCTAGAGAACTAACGAGATCAATCAGTTTTACAACATAAATTGCCTAAAAACAACATTTGCCTACACCAAAGAAAATATACAGGGTGCGTCTCAAAGTGGCTCACCCATATACACATAAAAGTACATATATGTTTAGTTGCGCCTCTGATTAGATGATCAAATCTATTTTTCCAAGGCTTCTTGATTAAAAATTAATGTTTTTTGAAAATGCCAAAAGTTGCCATGTGATATGTCATTCTTTTCAGAGTATCATTTTCTATTGAATAAAGTAAAAATATACCGAGGGTGCCATTTAAAAATCAAAAGTTGTAGTAATTTCCGGTGAAACAGAAAGTGACCAAAAAAATTAAATACGTCAATCAATACTAATTTATGTCATATACTAACATACCAAATCTAGTTTTTCTTTTTTATCTGAAAACATAAAAACGTTATAGGGGTGAGTCACTTTTGAGACGCACCCGGTATGTAAATTCACAAAATTAATGTAATTTTACAATTTTTTAGATATATTTAATAATTATCTAATATCTAACCTACAGATCTGCCGAGATAATTTATATTTGCAACATAACTGTCGGTTTTCCTACACTAAAAGAATATTATATTATGTAAATTTATAAAAATAATGTAACTTTACAAATTTCTACCTAAGATATTACTTTCACAATGAGTTTACGTCTTTACAAATGAAATTTAAACCATAAAACAATTTTGTAGTAAAATATCATGTTTTTTCTTCACTAAACACAATGCTATAATTGATAGAATCGCAGGT
Source organism: Sitophilus oryzae (assembly GCF_002938485.1). NCBI lineage: Eukaryota > Metazoa > Arthropoda > Insecta > Coleoptera > Curculionidae > Sitophilus > Sitophilus oryzae. Next base: position 108,227 of record NW_022146523.1, read on the forward strand.
AAAACTTCCAGTGTATACACTAGTGTTTAATATGTGTAGAGGAAGCTAAGACCAAAGGTCGCCTACAGAACTGCCGTCAGTTCTCTAGACGGTCTTCTGTTTTAGTTGACAGGCAAATCTGACAGATATATATTTATGTGTAGAATGGGCTTTCCTTTGTGTTTTATTTCATCAATAGAATTTCTTAATTAGGTATTTAAAAATTCAAACACGCAAATAAAGTCATTTAAATAAAAGAATAGCTTTTAGTATCTAATAGTACTATTTTTTAATATGTCAACACAGTTGGCGCACGTATTAGGTATAATGAAAGAAAGAAAGTTAAACAATACCTAATGACAATGAAATTGTAAATTTAAACCGTGTCCAACGAGAGAATAATATTTGATAATGACAGTTGATGTCTGTAATTTCAATTCACGAGATCTATTGAATGGAATAATCTGAATATAGAATGGAAGTCTGAAGTCAAGCATCTAGAATTTGTATTGGATCGCAATCTGAAATGGACAAGTCATATAAAATACATATGTAACAAGGCGCAAAAAGGAATCAATATCATGAGGGCATTATGTAAAACGTGGTGGTGAGCGGATCACTTAAGCCAGCTAATGATTTATAAGGCAACGGTAAGGTCGCATTTGGATTATGGAAGTTGCCTGTTGAGCAGAGCCAATAAAAAAGATCTAAATCAAATGGATAAGATACAATTTCAGGCCCTAAGGATAGCACTGGGAATGATGAGGTCACCCCTACTATCATCCTTTTATCTGAAAGTGGAGAATTGCCGCTAGATCTGAGAAGACAGGCCCTGGGAACCAAGCAGGCTTTGAAAGTTTTATCGTATGAAAATCCGATTGGAAACATGCTCATACAACTGTATGCAAGATATAATGAAGCTCAAGAAAGTTGGAAGACAGCCCCTCCTCTTGTAGAAGCAGTAGATTATGCTACTCGAATACTGGAACAAGTAAGAGTTCTTCCAAATCGTCCTTGTTACTTATTCACTCTGGAAGATCAGATTACACCTATTAAGGTCGAGTATATGAATTTAAGAAAGGAGACTAACACTAGACAAAGTTTTGTGAATCTTGCAAGGAAAAATGGCCAAACAGTGTATTTATTTATACAGATGGCTCTAAAGATCAAGACGGGAAGGTTGGAGTGGGGGTATTCTCAGAAGTCAGCGAACTAAGACACAAAGGTCGAATGCCAGACTTTCATTCTATCTGTTCTGCAGAACTTTATGCTATACACTACTATACATTACCCTACTTAAAATAGAACAATATGACATCGCCAAGGCAGTTATATTTTCTGATTCATCAAGGGCCCTAAAGAAGATAAGGAGAACTGGAATAGACGCTGAAACGGACGTACTAGCATTCTTGGAAATGAGGAAGCAGACAAGTTGGCCAACGCTGGACGGATCCTACCTCCCACACTAATATCTAAAACAGATTATAAAACCTTTATACCAAAAATGAAAGAATTTATATACAATAAACGGAAAGAAAGATTTGTAACGATTGGTAGAACAAAAGGGAAAGAATATTGCACTACAGTTCAGCAGCCATATAGGACTCCATGGTTCAAACAATATAAATCCTTGACAAAGCAACAAATAACCACCATGTGTCGACTCAGATCAAATCATTGCGCTTATCCCTGTCACATCTCTATAAAATCAGAATCAATAGAGACAATTTGTGTCAGTGTGGAGAAGTTGCTGATGTATTTCATTTGATAATTGCTTGTCCACATAATTATAATCACCAAAAAATCTTATACTCCTATTTCCGTAAATTTGAAATGTCATAATCACATTTTCTTGAAATGCACAGTAATTATTGGAACTTAGAGCTGCTTAGTACTCGTAGAATGCATGCATAACTGAATAGTCGCAGAGCTTAAAGCAACCTGTTTAATAGCCTCAATAATTGTTAGTTGTTAAGAAAGATAAATCGGTGAAGGTTCATAAAACGTGACCACCCAGAAAAAAGAAAAGCAGAAAAGTACTTTGCCAGAATGGCCTTGGCAGCCTAAGCAACGCAATGAGAAGAAATAAGAAGAAGAATTTCATTTCAACAGTAGATTACATATATTTCGTCATATTTTTGGCGTCGTCTGTCGAAATCTTCTCTGTCTCAATAAGCATGTCCCTTTTAATGACAGCAGTATACATCTTCTAGTTTATTTCAAACAACAAAAAAATTGATGTTAAAATGACAAAACAGTCAAGGTGCTAGAAGAACGAGGAAGTAATTTAGATGAATTTATCTAAAGCTATTTATGTCTCATAACTTAATTAATGTTGAGTAATATAGTATAGTAAGACTAAGACCTAGTCTATAGGTAATTAAGTTGACCAATAAAGCTACTATTAAAAAAATAATGTGCTAAAATATATTTATATCTTTCATTTGATAGGTTTATTTAGTAATAATGTAGCATTTTATTTAAAATTCACACAATTTAAATAAATGTACAGAATTATTTTATTTAAACAATTCAAGTTTGAGTCCTCGCACCGAGATGGCATTCTAAGTATTGTTATTATCTTTTATTTTTTTACAAGTTTATTTCTGGATAGTTATTTCAGTCCGGTCGAAGTTGTTCGTCACTTTATCATCGCTCTGATTCCTGGCGCTTCATCTGGGCCACTGTTACCTAGAATATAAAAAATAACAATAATATAATGGTCATTAATAATTTCTGTAAACTAGATTATTCAAATTAAATGTAATTCGCAATTATTAAACATTTTTCAAACGATTATTCTAGTACAGACAATAAATTCCTATTGTAATGGAAAAAAGGTTCTAATCGTTTCTTGTAACTGAAATTGCAACTATGACGAAGTTATCACCAGAATACTTTCTTGGTCCAGATCCAGTAATGGGAATATCCAAATGTATAACAGGTATAGTGCAGTAAAACTGTGAATAAGGAAAATACAGACCGATCACTTGAGAAAAGACATGCATAGCAATACCAAGGGTCTAATTCTAAAACCACAAGGGACTGGTAATATTTAGCAGCAATAAAGAGCATCCGCACTACAACAGGACCCTTGACACGATATATGGGTGGCAAGTGCTACGTGAAAAAGCTCAACCTGTATCAAGTTTTTGGTACTGACTCTGCAATAAGTAAAGCTAGAGTCGGAGAAACTGTGCTCCCATCCTATTAAAGACCTATACAGATACAGCCTTGTGCAGGACACACGGACCTATCCCTGTACCGTGCTGATAGTGAATAAGCTTGAATTATCTTTATTTTTTCACGCTTTTTCTTCAGTAATATAAACAAGGGTAATATGTTACGTTCAATAACCTTCATTGAATCATAACTAGGTATTCTTAATGAATAAAATCTGCTTCTATTTTTTAATAATGCTTAAATTATATTTAATATATGGCATATTTATACAGTTTGGATAATACCGTTGAATAATTTGCCAAGCTCGCTAACTGTAATAATTATCCTTGGTAGTCTCATATTTTTGCAAATAAGTCTAATTATAACGATACAATTAAAATGATGAGTGTATAACCGTATATTAAACTGTAAACATATTCAGATTGTGCAACAATTTTTTTAAATGTTAGAATGTTTTTTAAAAAATATTTTAATTGTTACCTATTATAGGATTTAATAATGTTGCTATAAAACATAATGGTAGGTTGCATTTATCTATTCTATGAGAAAAATAAAGCTATGGTCTCATTGTTTTTCTTGCGTTGACATTTGTAATAACTACTAATTCATAGAAAATAGAATTGCATTATATTAGAGTTTGAGTAATAATAATTCTATTAAAAGTACTATAAACGATATGCTAGAATGTGGAATCTAAATACGACTTTTCCTAGACGGATTAATGTAGTCTGTTAAACGAGAGAATGCGTGACAGTGACAGTTGTGTCTGTCAGTTTAATTTACAAGATTGTATTTGTTGTCATTTTTTGGATGTAGCAATCTTTACTAATTTGTTAAACAGAATTTAGTGTAATCTAATCAATACCACGTTGACTGCTACGGCTACGGCATGTAATAATTGATTAAACAAACCTCAATAACGGGCATAGGGGCAGCAGGGCATATTTAGGGTGTTAAAATTACCAGTTTTTAATATTCCATATTAAAGGTATTTTTTCCGAAAAACACTACTTTATTTTACTAGTCTATTGCAGACGCCCAGTACCACAAATTTCAACGCAAGCACCATGAATTTACTCGTGTTGGGCGCTGAAGAATATTTGGTAAAGAACAGGCCTGTTCCTGGGCTTAAATAAATAAAACAAACAAAACCACAAATCCCCTTTACTCCCACTAATTTTTTCTTTAAAATAATAACCTGGCTTTCCCATTAGAATCCGTCTTTCCAAAACCTATAAAAATATTACTTGATAATTTGTCAAAAATGCAATTTTTTTACCAATCAACCCTCCATTTCACCCCCTTCCCCTTAACGAATTTTTTCTCAAAATTCCTTCAATCCGAAGCAATGTCTTGTGGATTACACTCTGTATACCAAATTTCAAGTCGATAGCTCTTCGTTTTCTTCGGGGTCCATCTCCTAATGGAGGTTGGAAATCATCATGGCAATTTAACTTTGTTAACGGCTGCTCTGAATAACTGGTTTGAAGTCATTCCAGACCATTCTCTCAAATTCTTGAGCCAGGATGTTCTTCTTCTTCCTTGGCTCCTTCTGCCCTCTATCTTTCCTTCTATAATGTTCTGCAGCAGGGCATATTTAGGTCCTCTCATTATGTATCCAAAGTACTCAAGTTTTCTTTTTAAAGGTGTTAACCACCTCTTCGTCCTTCTGAATTCTGCGTCGCAGTTCTACATTTGTAACCTTGTCAGTCCATGCAATTCTCAGCATACGCCGATAACACCATCTTTCGAATGCCTCAAGCTTCTCCATTTCGGCCTTTTTAAGTGCCCAAGCCTCTGAACCATAGAGTAGAGTTGCAAATAAGTAACTCCTTAGCATTCTTAATCTAAGCTTTTAAGTTGATGTCTCCACTGCAGAGACATTTTTTGAGTTTTAAAACGATAGCTCAACTCCTGCAAAGTTATCGCATAAACTAACAGACCGACCGACAGACAGACGGACACAATTTTTTTTGCCGAAATTGTTTTTTTTACGTTTTAACACATTTTAGTCAATTTAACCAAAAAAATTATTTTCTGTTAGGTATGCTGTTAGGTTAGGTTACGATGCTATACTTTTTTACTATCGTTTGGTTACAATGCTATACTTGTTTGGAAGTAATAACAAAAAAACAAAACAGTAACATAAACACCTTCTAGGGAATTGTCCCTAGTTCTAGGGAAGTGAGAAATTTTGAGTAGATACATTTTGTTATATATTTTTATTTTTTTGAGAAAAAGGTAAGAGGCCGCCAAAATAATTCAGATACGTAATCTACGGCCAAATATCTGGGGAAACTAGTTTTTTTTATTTAAAATTTCTGCGGAATTCTAAGGATTTTCTTTAAGTTGTTCAGCGATTTTCAACTGTACCCATCTGGCAACCTTGATTATAGCACCTAGCAGTCACCCCTGCACCACCCCCTTCAATATGTTGCCGGCAGATTGCTCTAGACTTGTTTATTCGGTGCGGCCAACGCTAAGCAAAAGTTTAACATAAAGTTTTTATCCTATGATGTATGTTTAAATATTTGTTTATTGGCAAGAAAGCGTTTCGGTTTTTTGTTACAAAGTACTGATTGACCCTTTGATTTTGCGCCCTCAAAATGTTGCGCCTACGTGCGTTCACGCACTGCACGCTCGCCAAGAACGGCCCTGGTAAAGAACGAGTAACTCGTGCTGGGTAGTTAACGTGATAAGTTAGAGATATATGCATATACTTACTAGAGATCAATTGATTACTAGACAAAACATCTTCAGGTTGTAAACGCACCTCCATTTCTTTCAATCGAGAATTCAAATCTCTTGTGTGTAAAAAGAGGAAAAGAGTTGTCGATACAGCTAGAAGTGCTATCAGCTCACTAGTTCTAAAACAAAAAGAAACAAATAGTTTAACACAAAATAACACGAACAAATAAAATAACAACTTTCAACGGAAATACTATTTTGCATGTTGCCCATTTATTAAAAGAATGTTAAGATCAAGTTTTGATACAAATCAAAATGTACGAAGTTACGAATATTTTGACGCGCACATTATTTTAAATATATTTTTCTCTTCCTTGCTACTTCCGGTGTAACAGGAATAAGAAAATGCAACAGACGACTGTCACTGTCAGGTATTAGGGGAAATTCGCCTATACCATACCGACTCAATTAGACCTACTATAATATTGTAAAACCCTAAAATTAAGAAATTGGCGTTTATCATTAAGCTTATTATATAAGATTCACCCTGTATATAATTACCAAAATAATATAAATGAAAGTAAATAACTAGATATAAACGACCAAAGCTAAATCGAAAAATGTGATGGAATAGTATTAAGCATAAGTAACAAGTATACAGGGTGAGTTTCCTACGATGTTCTCTATGGGTATCTCAGAAACTACTAGAGATAGAGAGTTGGTTAAATGGGGAAAGAATTGCAGTTTTCTGGGATCATAAATATGCACCTTACAGATTTTTGAAAAAGTTCATGACATGAAAAAAACCAATTTTGGCTATTTTAAAAATTGTCCCTATTTCCATTATAATTTATTTTAGAGAAAAAGTTTTCAGATAAAAATTGTAGATAATCATATATCCCTAATGAGTTTGTGTTCTCCGATTTTTTCTAAAGCCTGTCATTTTTGACATATGACACAAAAATATGTTTTTTTAATTGGAAACCATAGTTGGTCATGACTTCATAAAATGTGCCACTTTTTAAGCTTTTCAGCGATATAAGCTATAATATGTTTTTTTTTTCGAAAAATGACTGAGTTATAGCTTTGGTTATAGCCAATTCTTATAATTTTCAAACAGTTTCACTTAGTTAGCCATGGAAACCAATCGAATCAAGATCAATCCTCGTGAAATGTCGTGAAACTGTCACTTCCAAACTTTGTAAATTGAAATAAACAAAAATTGTAAATATGAATTTTTCAAATGAAGAAAAGCGTGGAGGATTATTAGTTCAACTTTTTTTGGCCATACATTTTCGAGGATACGTTGACCGGTGAACGTTACTTACGTTTTTATTAGAGAACGGTTTTCAAGACGTTAAATAAAAGTTAAATTTTGAGGCTCGCACATCAACAGAATAGTTCCAATATGACTTTCATTATGACACTTCCCCCCCCCCCATAATGAAAAAAAAATGTTAAAAATTATTTATATCATAATTATGCAAACTAAGGGTTAGGAAGAGGTGGACCAATTGCATGGCCCTCCTCGATCACCTTTTTATGCGGTGTGGTTAACAACAAGGTTTATAAGTTAATTAAGTCGACCGGTTCGTTCTATAGTAATTCAGTTTTAAAAAGATGCATTTATGTACTCAAAATAATGGCGGATTTTTTGAACATTTTCTAAAAAAACTAAAAGTGTATGTACTTAGTGATATTATATTTTAAATCTTAGTTTGTGTAATGTAAATTCTAAGAACCGTTTAATAATATATTCTCTCTTTTTAAGTTGTAAATCATAAAAAAATAAGAATACCATACCAACTAAGTGAAATTAGTCAAGATAAGAATTGGCTATAACTCGTAATTTTTCGAAAAAAAAATATCATAGCTTTTATCGCTGAAAAGCTTAAAATATGGCGCTTTTTTGAAGTCATGGCCAACTATGGTTTGCATTTAAAAAAACATATGTTTGTGTCATATGTCAAAAATGACAGACTTTAGAAAACATTGGAGAACACAAACTCATTAGGAATTTGATTATCTACAACTTTTATCTCACATTTTTAGCCGACCATGTCTGTCTGTCTGTTCGTTTGTCGTCTGTCTATCTGTCTGTCTGTCTGTCTGTTTTTTTTTTTTTTTTTTTTTTTTTAGATTTAAGAGGTGAAGAGGAAAATCTGCAACAGGTACTCGCCTGGTGAAACCTCCTATGTACCAGATGAGTTATGTGGGATTTTTACCTCACTAAAACCCTTGTTTATAAAGGCTAAGACCTAACCTACACCTCTGTCCTCTCTCCAGGAACGTTCTTTCCCCGGTGTTCTTATTTGGTGTTACTGCTGTCTATTCTTCGTAGGTGGTGCAAAGATCCTTGAGTATGGTCTCAACAGACTCCGCTACCTTGTTCCATGCCGATTGACTCTTCAGCATGCAGTCCACTATATTTTCTGGGCTGATGGACAAGCCTAGATTTCTCTCGAGTTCCGTCCTTATCTCCTCGTATAGAGGGCATCGGAAGAACACGTGCTCCGCATCTTCGGTCACCACGCGGCAATGGTGACAGTTCGGGGAGTCACTTCTCTTGAATCTGTGCAAGTATGCTCGAAAGCATCCATGCGCAGTCAAGAGTTGGGTGATGTAGAATCCAACCTCCCCGTGCACACGGGTGATCCATTTGGTGACATCCGGGATTAGTCGATGTGTCCACCGACCTTTTGTCGAGCTGTCCCATCTCACTTGCCAGAGATGATGACTTTCAGGCCTCTCTTCTTCACAGAAGACCTGTCGCTGCTCGGCTTTCTTCTTACGGTGTTGTCGCTGGCGTTCTCCCGCCAAGATGTCGATAGGCAGGCATGATGCCACTACACTCACTGCATCCTGTGATACCGTCCGGTATGCTGATGCCACTCTGATCGCTGAGAGTCGGTGGACTGATGTCATTGTCCTGCGATACTGTCTGTCTGTCTGTCCGTTTGTAACACGATAACTCAAAAACAGCTAAACCGATTTTAACCAAATTTGGCACAAAAATACTGTGATATCCGAGAATCTGGCCATTAGTTTTAAAAAATCGTAACTCCAAAATTGCTAGCGAAACGCGGTTTTCAATTTGAGATTAGGAATAATATTTGCAAGAAAATTTGTAATAACATCAAAATCAGTCAAAGTCGCAGTTTTTGAGATAAAAAAAATATCAAGTATGGGCGGCTATACGTGCCTTCCGGAGCCAATTTTTTTCTCTAAAATAGATTATAATGGAATTATGGACAATTTTTAAAATAGCCAAAATTCGTTTTTTTTTCAAAATATCTAGTAAGCCATGAACTTTTTCAAAAATCTGAAGGCGCATATTTATGACCCCACAAAACTGCAATTCTTTCGCCATTTAACCGTCTCTATCTCCAGTAATTTCCGGATATCCATAGAGAATATCGTAGGCCAACTCACCCTGTATATATTTTCCTTTGTGAACTTTTTAACTTCGATTTTATGTTTACCGATTATAATTTGATTGACGCTTTCCGGGATAGTACAATCATTTTCTGACATCCAAAATGATTGACTAGCATCAAAACAATTCAGTAGTGAATAAATATTACTTTCAAATTATAGTTGTACAATCGTACCAAGTTTAAACTATTTATTACAGTCACCACTTTATTTTTTAATTATCTACATAAATTCTATTTTTTAAATGCTTATCTTTTGGTTTCCTTGTATGTATGCGGGATAAAAGTAAAAACTGAATTTAAATAACCTGTTTGAACTCAAAACTTGACTTTCTTTTATAAAAGTACGGAACTGCTCACAATCAGAGAAAGGTGGAATACCTTCCAGGGCATAATGTGACAGTGCCACACTTGTACCTTACTTTCCAAAACATAAAACATTTATTATAAGAGGAGAACAAATATATCGGTACCCGCAAGAAAATTATATTTATTGTTCTTCATAATCGTTCTGTATTAATGTTTCGGAATTAGCATATTATCTGCGTCAGGTCTTATGTAATTTATTAGATTGTTAGCTTTCTACAAAATTATGTTGATATTAGAAATAAAAAAAGTAAATAAACAAAAATGATCGGGTGTGCATTTAAATTAGCAGACATAATACCGATAATTTGTTTTTAATGGTAGACTGAAGTAGCATAGGCTATCAGAACCTGGAAGAAATTATTATAATATGGCTATATTAAACTGTTCGAAAATAGTTATATGGTTTGTAACAAATCAGAAAATTAGCTGATAATTTGTGTTGTCCCATTAAACAAAAATGATGACAAAATTGTATTAGAAGACAATACAGGGTGATTTACAGTCGATGAGAGTTTACACATTTATGGAGATGCAACGGATTTTTGAAATGAAACGTCTTTACGAGCGATGGGAGTAAAAACTGAAAGCCGTGACACACGAGACGCGAGAGGAAAAGTGGTAACGTTGACTTTTTGATCTTGGAGCGTCGTAACTCGGGCCCTGCGTGAGCTAGGGCGCTGAAACTCGGAATGTAGATGGGTTGGTTGGCCTCAAGAACCTCATATTTTCATTATATTTGGACTAAGGATTGGACCAAGGCCAAAGACCAAGCCCAAGGGAATTTTAAATTTTAGCGATCAGGAATGCGAACTATATACAACGTGGGTCTTTAATAAGTGCAAATATTTTTAGGAGTAGTATATTTCGACCCCAGAAACACGTCTATGAGTTTTTTTTTAAATTTAGAATTTTTTGAAAGCAATTTTGGATTTTTTTTTTAATTTATAGTTAAAAAACATAATATCTTCAAAATACAGCAACACAGATAGTAGATTAAATTTACAAGAAAGAAAACCCAGAAAACATTCAGCGGTTCTCAAAATCTAAGCAAAAATCATTTTGTTTTCAAATTTGCAAAGTGAAATATCTGGGATATTATGGACTTATTTGAAAAACGGCAAAGACAAAATATGTTTCTTTTATCGGGATCTACCAGCCCTGAAAATATTTGCACTTATTACTACTCTTACCCTATATAACAACTAACTAACTAATAATTACACCTTATAATTTAAGAAATGTCGCTCATCAAAGTTCTTTAATTTCGACATTGACTGAATCACCGATTATCAAAATTCTAAGGTACATCTAAAAGTTACAGAAATTTCCAATTTTGAATTTGTGTTAGCATATCGCTTACAATGGCAGAAAAAATGACGATTTCATTAACATTTTTAGCGACTTTCTGTTTTTTTTTTATTTTGGCTGCTTTCAATTTTCAATGTCTTGAAATTATTGCTAGTCAAAGTGCTTTAATTTTGACGGTGTATACTCACTGATCATCCAATTTCTAAACCAAGTAGAATTTTTACAAAGTTTAAATTTAGAATTTTAGTCGTTTATAAATAAAGGGAAAAGTAAAAAATCCCGAATTTGGTAATATTGTAACTGTAAGAATGATTTTTAATTGCCTTGGTTTTAATTTTTTTTTAGCGATTCTATGATAAAATATAACTGGTGCAATAGAAATTATCAACATTATAATTAAGGAGTCTACTTGTATCCATTGTACGCCTGTTATTTCCTACTATATTTCTACTAAAATAAATACCAACAGAAATACTAATTAAGAACATTAAAAGAAATGGATGTACAACTAGAACGTCACTTTTATTTTATTATTTAAATTACTATGCATCTATCTTAATCAACCTAGATACGTGTAGCGATTCTTTTAAACGTTGCCGCCTTTTCTAACAACGAATGTTATTATATTTAGCGGTAATAAACACAATAATAACAGTTAAAGTTAACGGATTATGTATTGCAAACAAAATAAAACAACAAAAGATGTTCTTGTCAGCTAGCTGAATTCTCAGGTTAACTAAAGAATAATAGTTCCTTGGTAATAATATATCTTGGAAATAATATAAAAACAATTAGATTTGAAATATATAACAAATTCTAAAACAAAAACCATTTAGGACTTGTTGTCACTACTACTGTTATTACTTTAACTTTTAACAAGTCTCTACTATAATAGGAGGAAAAATGACACTTTTTGTAGCAAGGCTGTACGTTTGACTTACAGCTAAAGTACAAAAAGTTATTTTTATTCCCAATGGAATGTGCTATTTTTTTCGAACGTCACAAATAATTTTTGAAACAATTTCAAACGTTTCAAAAAATATAAAAAGTTTTAAAATGTACTTACTTGTATTTAATTATATAGGGTGGCCCGCACTGTATGCCGGAAACTTCGGCAGCATATTCTGCAGATAAAAATAAGTAAAAATGTTCGTATAGATAGATGCATGTCCAAAAATGTTTAGTTTCGGAGATACAGGGTGTAGAAATTTCATTTTTATTTCGATTTTTTCCAAATAATTTCTGCAGTAACGTCAATATTTGAATTAAAATTGGTGTCTGGGAGTTTTTGACATGAGAAATTTGATTTTGATGTCAATGTGACTCCTACTAGTAGAGGGCGCCACCTACTTATTTTTTAACATGTTTGAAGAGTAATAACTTTTCGTCCGTACCTGTATAAAACTACTGAGTAAAAAATATACATTTACGATGCTTTTTACGTAAAAAAGGTTTCTTGGTGGAAATCGCTACGAGCAATGGTTTTCGACATATTTGGAATCGAAATTATCAATACTTGTCATCACTGACATAAATTAAACATGTTGACTAAATAGTTATTAGACTGAGATCATAAATTTGAAATGTTTTTGTGCCAAAAGTTTAACAAAAACTGTTTTATCATTATTTTCTTGCAGAAAAAAATATGATTAATTTAAAAAAAATAAAAATTTTCCAAATTTATTATTTCAGTGAAATAACTATCTACTCAACGTGCTTATTTTTCGTCAATAATGACATCTATTGACTATTAATTTCCATTCTAAATAACTTGAGAAAGGTTTGCTCGTAGCGATTTTTACAAAGATATATTTTTTACATAAAAAATCACAGAGATGTATATTTTTTTCCCTCGGTAGTTTTATACAGGTACGGACAAAAAGTTATTACGCTTCAAAACAGTTAAAACATATGTAGGTGACGCCCTCTACTAGTAGGAGTCATATTGACATTAAAATCAAATTTCTCATGTCAAAAAACTTCCAGACACCAATTTTCATCTAAATATTGACGTTACTTCAAAAATTATTTGGAAATAATCGAAATAAAAATTAAATTTCTAACACCCTGTATCTCCGAAACTAAGCATTTTAGGACCTACATTTATACGAACTTTTTTACCTATTTTTATCTGCAGAATATGCTGCCGAAGTTTCCGGAATACAATTCGGACCACCCATATCGAGAAACTATGGTTACGCTCGTTGAATTTGACACTTTATGTCAGTTTAATAATATATTTTCGTACTTTTATGTGTTTGCTTTTATGCTAAGGAGTAAAAGTGCTTTATTTTTATGTCTAGGTGTTAAAATTACGTTTTTAAATTGTCAATCACGTCGCAAAAATTAGTACTTTTGTAATGTTTGAAAAAAAAATATTTTTTTTATATCTACAATATTTTGTGTACCTATAATATTACACAAACGAAATCTTTATATGAAGTTATTCACAAGTTTTATTTAGTGGTTTTGACATTTCATTACAATGATAATCGCAGCTTTAACTAAACAAAACGCAGATTTAATTTCAATTTTTTTTAAAGAAAACTCTCGAATAAAATCGAAAATGAGAAAGTTAAACACAGTTTAGTAAACTGAAATAATGAAAAATTTTCAACAGTTCAGAATCAGCGCCCTCTACGTATGTAAATATTCAACGTTTGACCTACATTTAAACAGGTCAGCTGATTGAATTTTTAAGATATCGAATTCATTCACAAACAGACAAAACAAAAAAAGTAAATATGAGGTAAGCCTGTAAAAATACTTTTATTATTCAAATCGAAATATCAATTATTTTGGTGTTTGACCACAAAAACAAGAGTGTGAGAAAAACAGAAGAGATTAATCCTAAATAATTCAGATGGCATATGAATGTGTTTTGTGTCAAATACACCTGTAAGGGTAGTGCTGTCAAGAATCGCAGTGAAATGAAGTGTTGTTGGCAGTTTTAGGTAAAGCGATAAAACGACGCTCTAACCTAATTATATTGATTATTATATTAATTATCTATCGGAGTTCCCTTTTCTAATGTTAGGTAATTTTTTTTACTTTTAATATAAATTTTCCATACTTTTTCCAAAGTCGTTTTTAAATCTTTCTAGCCGGTGTGTCAACACTGGGCGTCGCATAAGCTGAGATTTTGGTCATTGCTTGGTATTTGCGAGTGATTATCGATTGCTGGTCGTGGCTCTCAAAATGTTGCCATTATTTTTTTAAATTCTCAAAGTTACATAACTCGGTTATTATCAATTTAATTTAAAAATGAGAAAATATTTTTCTTTTTTATAATCTATAATAATATATATAATAAATTTAATATCTAAGTCCTCCTACTTTATGTGCCAGCCTACTATGGGATAGAAGGCAATTAACTGTTACTAAACTGACTAATAACTAATAACATACCTAGCTAGAAAAGAAGGGAACACTCCACTGACTGGACCAGAACCGTTCTGCTTCTCAAGTGGAAACCAATTTAAAGCAAAACTCAAGAACCTGGAAGACTCCATTCCATCCGTAACCTGGTTTCCCGGTCTAAGAAGAACTGCAAAGATTTTCCTCGATTTAAGTTAGAAAAATCTTCGGATTGTCACGGGGATTTTAACAGGACAATGTCTCCTCAACGAACAACTCAGTAGGTTAAAGCTAAGAAATAACGGCGAATGAAGATTTTGTAGGAAAAATGGGGAAAACCCAGAACATCTTATCACTGTGTGCGCCGAAATGAAAACCTTTCGTGCCATGAAATTTGAGATGGAGAACTAACCTCTGTAAAACCGTCTCAGATACTGAGACTGTATGATGAGATATAACTCAAGAAAGGGGGCCAAACCACAATAATAGATCTGTAAGGTTGCGGTGATTAATCCCCCTCCCATTCTACATTCTACATTTTAGATCATCAGTTTCTATTCATATACAAACTGAATATAATAGAACGATTCTTCAGCCCATGTAAAAATTATATTGATAAATATTACTCCTACATACATACTACCTGCCTACCTATGTATAGAAATAGTATTTTAAATAAATGTATCGTGTTAAGAGAATTTAAAAACTGTTATCTTTGTGAAAGTTTTTAGAACGTTTTTGTTAAATTATTTGTAAATGATTAAAGAAGAATGTCGTGTTTAACATCGCCGGGATTCTTCTCTCATGCTTTCGTTACAAACGAGCCTGGTTCGCAAATGAGATGAAAATATCGGTAATTAGAAAACATCATGGTCGGTCTCATAGAATCGTCTTAAATATTTACTTTTACTCATAGCTCACACATCCTGCAAAAAGAGATTTTCATTTACAGTAATGGAATCCTTTCGGTTTTAGTTGAAGTTTACCAGTAAGTATCTACTGTTTTCTAATTAACATTGTTTTTACTTTTCATAAACAATTTATCTAAATGAATAGTAAACAATATGCGTTTAAAAGCAAAAGTTATATTGTATGTGTTAGAAAATTAATTTAGCATTGGTTTCCATTTAAGCACTTTCAGTATTGTTTTACCAAATACATCTTCCTAAGTAGGGTTGCCACCTTTTTGCAAAGTCAAAAAAGGACATTAGACTTGACGGAAACGGGACCAGGGGGTGGGAGGGTAAATCTGTCGAAAAGTCCTTTTTAAAGTAAAAATGGTTACAAATAAAGCCTAACTATCATTTGATATTAAACGGAGAGTCCTAAATAAAGTTACAGACTCTAAAAACCCGCTGCAGCCTTTTGTACTTAACAACACCACCATTGACGTCGTAAAATCTGTAAAATTCTTAGGGCTTGTTGTAGACAATTCTCTGAAATGGGACATGCATATCGACGCTTTGTCGAAAAAATTAAGCTCTGCCTGTTTTGCATTAAGATCTGTTTCTAAGGAGCTCAACTTTTCAGTGGCGAGAACTGTTTATTATGGACTTTTTGAGTCGCACCACAGATATGCCCTTCCATTCTGGGGTACGTGTAGTGTGACTCAATTTGACCGCATTTTCAAGCTCCAGAAGAGAGCTGTTCGATATTCACTGGGACTAAACAGCAGAATTCATTGCCAGGACTTTTTTAAAAAATTAAAAATATTAACTCTTCCTTCCGTATTTATATTTGAATCCGTTTGCCTAATACGTAAGCATGTATCAGCTTCTCAAGAAAGGCCATCTCACACTTATCCACTCAGGAACGCGGGGCAAGATCTTTATCTACCTACCCCACGTTCAGAGTTAGTTAAAAGTTCAATATTATACAACTCGAAAAAAATGAACAATCACCTGCCATTTGAAATCAAATCCATAACATCATTTTCTTCATTTCGCAAAGCATTGAAACCTTATTTACCAGACAAGGCTTTCTACGCCGTAAATGACTTATATTTTGATAATCGAATTTGATCTTGTAAACTACTACTACTTTACCAATGACATCGAAATAAATTTGTTTAGAGGTCATTGATATTTATTATAAACTTACTATTTTTGGATCTTATTTTTATTTTTTTTTTATTCTTTGACATTGTAAACATTTATGTTTATTTTAAACAATAAGACTCACAATGTAATTTGTATAATTTTTTGTATTCTCTTTTGTTTGTTTGTTTGTTTACTTTACCTTTGTCTACAAATTGTTAAATTTTTTGACAATAAAGGCATTTATTTATTAACAAAAACATTTATTTATAAGTTTTATAACATGTCTAAAAATGTAAAAAAAATATGTAAAAAAAAAGGATATTTTCAGGCAAAAAAGTCACAAGGACAATTTGTTTAAAAAAGAACTGTCCTTTTCAAAAAAGTACTGGTGGCAACCCTATTACGAAATATCTATACCAAAATATACAGATTTACTAACTTAGAGAATACCTTATCTTTAGCTTGTCCATCTAAATGAAATTCAGCCAAATTATTAAGAAAAAATATTTTTAAATTTTAGTCTATAACGATAAATCTATTAAGAGAACTGAGACAGAAACAACTTTCATATAACCTGTTTTATGTTCTTTTTTCAAGTAGATAGATTAAAAAACCGAATCACATGTGAAATAAAACTTCTACACACACGTGATTTAGAGAAAGCATATACCTAGGTACTTGAAAATTAGTATTCTCATTAAAGAAAGAAGAGGATTTCTACTTTATTGTAACGTTACTAAAAAGTATGTAGTAGTGGTAGTTTCATGTTTTAAAAATTTTGCTAATGGTATTTTATAAAGTATACTTATTTACGTTTATAAAACCTCTTTAAGTTAAAGATTGTAATTTGTAATGCATATCACAAAATGTTAGAAATAAATAATTATTGTTAATAATGACACTTTATCTGGTAACACTTATATATTATCTAGTAAATTTAATGATCGAGAGTTTGATGGTTCCCTTATGGTTCTAATATTTATATTTTTACAAGGTATAAGAAGCAAAAATTAACTGTAAAAAACTTTTTAAGTTTTAATACTATCAAAAATAATAATTAAATTAACTTACATAGTTGCATTTCGAACTTTAATGAACTAATAATTGAACAATAGGCGTTTTGTG
The DNA here is from genome assembly GCF_002938485.1 of Sitophilus oryzae. Taxonomy (NCBI): domain Eukaryota; kingdom Metazoa; phylum Arthropoda; class Insecta; order Coleoptera; family Curculionidae; genus Sitophilus; species Sitophilus oryzae. The sequence goes on from NW_022146523.1 coordinate 125,709, forward strand.
ATTTTCGGACTTTCACTCATAATTGACCTGATGTTTGTTTAAGTCTTATATTTCGCTTAAAATTATGAACTCCTGGGTGCTAATTTGCTAAGTATGGTAATTAAAGTGGAAATATATTAAATATGAACCAAATAAGAAAAATGAAACTGGGTAACCAATTGTATACTACAAAATTAAATAAGAATCCTCCATTGTTCTGCTGTCAACTTAGTAGGTTTTCTCAAAGGTATATTCAAAAACGAATATCTCCAACAAAAATGCAGCTAATGATCAAAGAGAGCAAATAGAAAAAATATATGGCGGAAAAATAATGCATTTCTAAATACCGTATGATCGAGAAAAAACGGCGTCAACGATGGCTATGATATGAAGATCGCTGTCATTTTATATGTAAATTTATATGGGAAATGTCATCGATCGTCATTTCCCAGCCAACTGGACGCCATTTTTTTTTGATCCTACAGTACATACAGCATAGAAGGCTTATAAATATTAACAAAATAACCATATTAAAAAATATAAGTAGAGCAAATTAGATTATAGGACCACTATCTTATTTTCTCTATAAAAATATTAGGGTATTTTTCAACTGAAAATACAAAAAAATAATAATTATATTAGTCCGTCCTTATTAAACTATAATATTTTATTAAATAATGGATATATGATATAGTTGCTTAGTATTGATTTCATGAAGATTTCTTCTATAGGTGTCTATCCCTTCATACTATACTCCTTTCATACTCCTTTCATACTATAGGTATCTATCCTTATTGGTAGGTATAGTCTTTGGTATAGTACCAAATAAAAACCAGCGGCGTGCGGTGACAATTATAAGCGGGGAAGCGGGGGAAGCGAATCGGTAAAAAACCCTATTTCGAGACATTACTTTTACATTTTCTTAAAAAACTTACCTTTGGAAATTCCGAGGCCAATTCCATTATTCGATTAAAATTCTATTGAAAATTGTTCAACAAATAAAAACACACAAAGTTATAATAGTTAAAATACGATATTTTAAATTAATTTTCCGAAGCACTTGACGCGCGATAGGCACCTATTTGTATTTGAGGTCTATTCGTCTATCAGCCATTGCAAATTTGTCTATAACATCATCATAAAATTTTGGATTTAATTTATTATAATATTACCTATAAAATCGCAAGCGAACCCGTCCCGATAAATTAAAAGTCGAGGAAGGCGGCCCAAAGATCGCTGCCGTGGCTAGCAACTGTGCGCGATTTTCCGGCTTAAATTTGTCGTTTGCGTTCGAGGTCAATAACACCTACATGAAGGAGGTATAGGAGACCGGCGGCGATTCCCAGGCGCGCATCCATGCAGTAAAAGGCTAATTAAATTTACTAGATACGTTTATGTAAGGTTTCAAATAAATAATTTTAACAAATTAAATTAATCATTTGTTATAAAATAACAGTATTATTAACGTTTAACTATTTATTTTTTTATCTGTAAAAAGTTTAGGAAAGCGGTGCTTCCCCCGCTTCCATGGACCGCACGCCGCTGTCTAATACATACATCTTCCTTAATCTTACGAAGTACCTACACCAAAATATACAGATTTTGGAATACCTTAAGTTTAGCTTGTTCATCGAAAGGTAGTTCAACTAAATTATTAACAAAAAATTATTTAAAAATATATATAAAACAAACCATTACCCAGATGCATCTTGAGACAACATGTTTTTTAAAACCCATACCACAGAATATCTAGCTACGCAAATAAAAACATTTTGCGAAAAAAAAACAAAATAAAATAATTATTGATTTTATTTTGTAGAATTTCTTGCAGTGCAAGTGGCTAAATACCCAGAAATCTTTTTTACAGAAATGAAGGAATCCTCGACAAAGGTATAGACATTATCTAGAAACATTTTGTTTTCATTTGTATAATTGACAGATAGAGATTAATTTTTATTCAAAAAGCTAAAGTCAAATAATTTAGCCACAAATTGCTTAAAAATTCATTAAAATTAAAATATATTGAACTTAAAAATACATGCAAATTGTATGACAAATATTGTATTCACACAGGTAGTGTTGATGTCCACTGGCAATTGAGTGACGAACTAGACATTATAGAATAAATAGTGGGAAAATTAAAAAAAAAATCAAATCTAGAAAAATATTGAAATATACAGGGTGAGTCTTATATAAGTGCAAATATTTTTAGGGGTAGTATATTTCAACCCCAGAAACACGTCTGAGGTTTGTTATGCAATTTGTTTGGAAAATTTGGAATTTTTGGAAAAATATTGGAAATTTTTCTAGTTAAAATAATGTGTGTGCACTATGTGCGCATATTTGAAGTGAAACTTCGTACTTTCGTTTGAGGACTCCATTAGGGTACCTCTATCCACGTACCGAGTTTGGTTTCAATCGACCCATAATTAAGAAAAATCCTGATGATTTCGTTCATTTCTGCCGGAATCGACCCACATTTTTCTTCAATATCAAATCCTTAGTCCCACTCTGATGAAGATGTAAACGAAACGTCGTATCCAACTTTGCGTACCGTCGCTCACATAGCCTACCCACCAAATTTGGTCGCGATCGGATGACATCAAGTTTTGATATTTCTTACGTCAAAATTAACTGCCACAGAGACCATGTATCGTAACCGATCAAGTTGGCCTTGGTCCAATCTATCAACATACAGTACGTCTGTCCGTTCTGCGGCTACGGGGTATCCGTGAGAGGGGAAACGATATTCTCTCGATGTTTTTCGTAAAAAATTAGACGACGCGTCACATCAATAAAAATTCGACAAATTTGCAAGTAGCCAATAAAATGAGTGGGCGGAGCGATTTGCGGTGACGTACTCGTCAAGTCGACGTATAAAATATATTGCTGTTTATTTAAATATTTTTTGTCCGCATTCCTTTCATAGACACAGATCCAGCAGACGAACTGTACCAAATTTCATTTAAATCGGACATTTTTTTGATTTGATTCATTGATGATGGGGTTTCGTAGTGCACGGAACGTCGTCAAAAGATCATGAAAATATGTCATCTACATTCCGAGTTTTAGCCCCCTAGCTGACATAGGGCCCCAGTTTCGACGCTCCAAAGACACATTAAATCCGACGATTTTTTCGCCGACTTTTACGATGGTATTTCGTAGTGCACGAAACGTCGTCAAAATATCACGAAAAGATGGTGATTTTCGAGCCACATTATGTCCACACCAGACACAATTACTCTCAAATATTTCAGATTTGAAGAGTAATAACTTTTCGTCGGAATCGGCTTAAACCTAATGAATGAAAAAATATAGATTTCCATTATTTTCTAATTTAAAAATGTCTCTTAGTAAAAATCGATACGAGGAATCATTTCTAAGATATTTCGATTGGAAATAGTCAATACATGTCTTTATTGATAAAAAATAAACATGTTGACTAGATAGTTAAGTGAAATATGATAAATTTGAAAAAAATATTTAAGCTAAACATGAAATTTTCTAGAGAAAAATACGAACAAACAGTTTCTCTTGAATCATTGGCACAAAAATAATTCAAACTTATTATTTCAGATTAGTAACTATCCAGTCGACATCTATATTTTTTGTCAATTATGACATGTATCAAAGAATATCTTAAATATCCTTTGCATGTATTCACTATTTCTATTTAGACCTTTTTTATGTAAAAATGACGGAGATGTGTATTTTTTACTCAGTTATTTTTTTTTACTCCTATGCAGATTCCCCTTCAAGTAGGAGTCATACTGACACATCGAAATCGAGTTACTTATGCCAAAAAACACCCAGACACCAATTTTCCTCGAAATATCGGCGTTAGCTCAGAAATTAATTGGATTATATAGAAATAAAAATGAAATTTCTCTTCTCCTGCATCTCCGAAACCTAAAAAATATAAAGTTATACGAACTTTATTACTTATTTTTATTTGCAGAATATACTGGCGAAATTTCTCGAATACGATTCAGACCACCCTGTATAATAAAACCAGAAATAATTTCGTAGGAAAATAGAAGACCCTATCTATATAGTGACCCAAAACAAACTTTCAGATTATATCTTGGACACTCCTTTTAAAGATTCTGTACGACACAGACCAATAAATCATAGACTTTCTTTAAACGGACATAATCTATTTTTCTAAAATTGGGCAAAATATTAATGAATGTCGTCTATCGAAAAAGAAACGTGCATTATAAATAAAAATACTAGTTCCGAGACAGGAACGAGATTTAAACAAGATACAATTTAACCTAATGGTCCAGATCGATATAACGGCACATCAACCGAGACCTTCAAAACGAAATTCGCGCTCACTATACAGCATCAGTGGATAAGGTTAGTGAGCATCCGAAGTAGGAATGGTAATATGTTAATTAATCGATATGTTTAATATTTTTATTCTCTTACGATTCTTTTTTCCAAAAAGGCGTTTTATTTCCACCAAAAACTTATTTATTATAAAGTTCCACCATTCCATTATAAATTTCCACCAAAAACCTATTTAATATATAAAACTTTTAACAATTTAAACAATTTAACCTAATGGTCCAGATCGATATAACGGCACATCAACCGAGACCTTCAAAACGAAATTCGCGCTCACTATACAGCATCAGTGGATAAGGTTAGTGAGCATCCGAAGTAGGAATGGTAATATGTTAATTAATCGATATGTTTAATATTTTTATTCTCTTTCGATTCTTTTTTTCAAAAAGGCGTTTTATTTCCACCAAAAACTTATTTATTATAAAGTTCCACCATTCCATTATAAATTTCAACTAAAAACTTATTTAATATATAAAACTTATATATTCGGCGGTTGAAGCGTAGTGCTAGCCACATTACCTTCCTTGTATACCGAACGGCTCTACTATGGCAAGCTGTACCTTGCTACTCCCGAGGTGTTAAACGCTATATACGGGAGCTATTATTATTATTATAACTTATTTATTCTTTCTAAATATGAAAAACTAATAGGATCAGACAAGAACGAACAAAATTGTCAGGCTGCAAAATTTTAAAAAATAGACAAAAAAAGCATCAGGGTAAGTGGAGAATACATTCAGAACAGAAAGATTCTAGCATTATACTTGAATACGTGCTAGACTTCTAGATATTGAAAAAAAAACTGAATAAATGAAAACTACTGAATTATTTTTTTCCATTTTTTTTTTCGTTGTCCTATGTCGGAATCACTGAGACTTTTTTTTAAGCCCGATTGTGTTTGTCGGCTCAATCAAGGGATTAGGGTACTAGGAAAAATTCAAAAATAGATATACCACTATTTTGCACACATTTTGATCAATTTTGTGTGCAAAATATCATTTATGGTGTGCAAAATAGTGACATATCAATTTTTTAATTTCCTTTAGTACGGGGGGCAAACTTGACCGACCCGTGTTTTTCCCATTTCTATGTTTGCAGGCCCCTATTCCTCTGCCCTGAACCGCTTTGTGCGTAAAATGTACCTGGTTATTTAAAAAATCGTAGATAAATTCAGCAGTGTAAATTAATTGTTTTACTTTGCAGGTTTTAGGTTTTGACAGTTTAAATATAAATGTACATGTTCACTCTTGTTTTACTAATATGTAATCATTAATCAGTGTGTAGTGTGAAAAATGCTACTTTGCTAAAAAATTTATGGCATTTTCCGGATTTTGTCCGGATTTTTTTGGAAGGTTTATCCTGGTTGGACACGTTCTCATCTGGTAACCCTAGCGCTTTCCTCTAGCTTTCCTAAATAGAAAATATTGCTGGCGATCATGCTTGGTCTCCATATTTAGATATTTTATATTATACCGAGTGCGTCACAAAGTGGCGTCCCTATAACTTTTTGATTTTTTCAGATAACAAAACGATATTTGGTATTTTAGTATACGACATAAATTAGGATTGATTGACGTATTCAATTGTATTTGGTTACTTCCTGTTTCACCGGAAATGACTACAACTTGTGATTTTTAAATGACATCCTCGGTATTTTTTTACTATATTCGATAGAAAATGACACTCTGAATAGCATGACATATCATGTGTGTGGTACCAAATTATTCGTAAAAAAATGTTTTTTCCAAATATGCTACAGAGCCACCCTTGTTCAATTCGAAAAATTGAGATATGATTAAAAATATGACTTGGGCATCTTTTAACCGGCCAGGACAAGACACGAAAAACATTAGATAATCAAATCTATTTTTCCAAGTCTCCTTGATTAAAAATTATTGTTTTAACGTATCCATGGCACTCTGGATTGAAATTTAAAATACGATTTGTTTTTAAACGAAAATATCAAAAGTTGACATATGATATGACATTCTATTCAGAGTGTCATTTTCTATCGAATAAAGTAAAAATATACCGATGGTGTAGTAATTTCCGATGAAACAGGAAGTGACCAAAAACAATTGAGTACGTCAATCAATCCTAATTTATGCCATATAGGTACTAACATGCCAAATCTCGTTTTGGTATCTAATAAAATAAAAAAGTTATAGGGGTGAGCCACTTTTGAGACGCATCCGGTATGCTCTATTTTGTTCAGGTGGCACTTGCATACTTCGCACACGTAACTGCCTTATACATACATACATCCTGTCAAGAGATCTGTTGAAATAGGAACTTTATTTCTGCTGAGCATTTGCATTTATTCCTGCATAGCATTAGGTCTGTGAATGAAGGCCTTACTATGGCCTGTGTCCCTCTGTGATTCTTCAGAGAAGCGAATAAAAAAAAATTAATAATAATTAATTATTATTATTAATTTAATTTAAATATTTTTTTTTGATTTTAATTATTTTTTTTAACAACCTAAACCAAAGTATTTGTAGAGAGAGGATACAGAACAGTGACTCACAGGTAACTGTGTTTTTTGTCGTTTGGGATGTCGCCGACATTTTTCTTGACTCTTTTGACAAACTCTTATTATTTAATACAGGCAAGTCTATTAAACAATTATTGACATTTCGTCAAATATTACAGTTGTGGATTGGAACCTTTAGTGTTACAACAGCAAAATAAAACACAATCACCACAATACACCAAAACACTTTTAAAGATCGCGCACACTATACCTGCACGGACCGGCACGGACCAGACCAGTAAAATCTACCGGTGAAGGTGACCGTGTTATTTAATAGAGTAGAGCACACTAGACCAGTACCAGCACGTACCGCCACAAGCCACGACTGTCAAAACAGGTCGTGTCGGTCAGGGACAAATATGACCGGCAATATTTATGCCTGGTCGTGCTGGTCCGACCTAATGTGCGCACCGGCGAACCAGCACACCTCCACAAACATGCAAATATTGAAGGGTTTGTCAGTATTTCGAGTACGCTAGCTGGCTCAAGTCGCATGATGTAGGTTAGATTTCGTTTATTTTTGTTCGAACCTTTAAATCGTTTTAAATATGAATGAAGAAAACTTATTTTACTGGTACAAAAGTATCCAGAGCTGTGCGATACGAGCCAAGCATTTTATATATAGAGACCAAGAAAGAAAAGATGCAATATGGGAGTCGATAGCAAAAAAAAATATTAGTATTTTAATAAAGCACGCTTTTAGATGTTTCAAAAAACTTTTAATAAGAGTAACTTTAACTCAACATATATGTTTCGGCTTGTTAGGCCTTTTTCAAGAGTTTTTTAAGAACTAATCGTCTAACTACACTGTAACTATATATATATTTACTATGGGTGTGGGTTCAGAGAGTTTACAATAGGGGTAATAAAAAATGTGTTTAGAAATCCTTGTTGGTCGTTAACATTATTTTCGTTTTTAACAGATTTTAGTATTTCTAACTGTTCAATGTAATTTAAGCGTCTACCTAAATAAATAGAAATACTAAAATCTGTTAAAAACGAAAATAATGTTAACGACCAACAAGGATTTCTAAACACATTTTTTATTACCCCTATTGTAAACTCTCTGAACCCACACCCATAGTAAATATATATATAGTTACAGTGTAGTTAGACGATTAGTTCTTAAAAAACTCTTGAAAAAGGCCTAACAAGCCGAAACATATATGTTGAGTTAAAGTTACTCTTATTAAAAGTTTTTTGAAACATCTAAAAGCGTGCTTTATTAAAATACTAATATTTCAACGATGTTTCACAAGGAACCAACCACAGCTTCAGTACAATTTAAAAAAAAAAAATAATCAAATTTGATTTGTGACATTCGAAAATATTGGAAAAACTTTTCTTCGAACCTTTTTAATTCAAGAAACAAATGATGAAATTCGCCATATTGCTTTCTCTTTTGATTTATCGGGTGAACCCAAAATCTTCTTTTTTTCTTAGTTTCCTTCTCTTCCTCCTCTTCTTCACACAACATGGCTAAAATAATAATTTCTTCCTCTGAACTACTCATTTTCAATACTTCTATGTTGCACGCTCTAGTAGTTGAGCCTTGACAACTGTACTTTTTTCGAAACTCTCGCTTATGTTGCTGGTCTGTGGCGGTAAAGTGTGCGATGTCATGCAGGATGCAGGTTTGTGCTGTGCTGGTCCGTACTGGTCCGTGTAGGTATAGTGTGCGCGATCTTTTACTTTTACACTGGACGCGCATCTCGGTAACCATGTTGGCATCATCAGCAGATGATTAAAAGTGCTTTAATCATCTGCTGAACATGGTTACCGAAACCCGCGTCCAGTGTAAAAGTTGTATCGTTTTGGTGTATAGTGATGATTAAGTGTTTTATTTCCCTGATTTCGTCAAAGATTTATATCCGTGCTAAATAACTAAACTGTTCAAAATATTTTTTCTTTCAAAATACTTTTATTGAATTATTAATTTATTTTTTTAGTTCTGATGAGACGATTACGTATATTATATTAAAATCGAAATAAAAATGAAACTTCTACACCCTGTATCTCCGAAACTAAGCATTTTATGACATACGTTTATACGAACTTTATTAGTTAATTTTATCTGCAGAATATGCTGCCGAAGTTTCCGGAATACAGTTCGGACCACCCTGTATATCTCTGACTACTAGTAACTGCTACTAACCAACAATGTGTTTTTTGTGATATGTGGTCTGTTTTTGTTTAAATTTTTGCTCATCATTCATGTTGGGGATTTATTTTTAAATTAATGTTAATCGTTAGGCAACCAGTAAACTCATAGCACATGTATTTCCTTTGCATAATCAAAATTGTCACTCTAAATCCCTGTCTTTTAATGAGACGGGGGAAGATACATCTCTAAAACATTATGCGTATTTAAAAGCTACTAAGAAGTAGTTTCCGTTTGGACCCAGTAGTAGATTTAAACAAGATACAATTTAACCTAATGGTCCAGATCGATATAACGGCACATCAACCGAGACCTTCAAAACGAAATTCGCGCTCACTATACAGCATCAGTGGATAAGGTTAGTGAGCATCCGAAGTAGGAATGGTAATATGTTAATTAATCGATATGTTTAATATTTTTATTCTCTTTCGATTCTTTTTTTCAAAAAGGCGTCTTATTTCCACCAAAAACTTATTTATTATAAAGTTCCACCATTCCATTATAAATTTCCACCAAAAACTTATTTAATATATAAAACTTATATATTCGGCGGTTGAAGCGTAGTGCTAGCCACATTACCTTCCTTGTATACCGAACGGCTCTACTATGGCAAGCTGTACCTTGCTACTCCCGAGGTGTTAAACGCTATATACGGGAGCTATTATTATTATTATAACTTATTTATTCTTTCTAAATATGAAAAACTAATAGGATCAGACAAGAACGAACAAAATTGTCAGGCTGTAAAAATTTAAAAAAATAGACAAAAAAAAGCATCAGGGTACGTGGAGAATACATTCAGAACAGAAAGATTCTAGCATTATACTTGAATACGTGCTAGACTTCTAGATATTGAAAAAAAAACTGAATAAATGAAAACTACTGAATTATTTTTTTCCATTTTTTTTTTCGTTGTCCTATGTCGGAATCACTGAGACTTTTTTTTAACCCCATTGTATTTGTCGGCTCAATCAAGGGATTAGGGTACTAGGAAAAATTCAAAAATAGATATACCACTATTTTGCACACATTTTGTACAATTTTGTGTGCAAAATATCATTTATGGTGTGCAAAATAGTGACATATCAATTTTTTAATTTCCTTTAGTACGGGGGGCAAACTTGACCGACCCGTGTTTTTCCCATTTCTATGTTTGCAGGCCCCTATTCCTCTGCCCTGAACCGCTTTGTGCAGGTCCTTGGGCTTTCCTAGGGTCACCAGACGTTCGGATTAATACGAACACACCCGTATTTTTATTATGTCCGGGTGGGTCCGGGCGGATTTCTCATGAACGTCCGGATTTATCGCCGCAATGCAAAATAATAAACTAGTTTTAAAAAATGTACCTGGTTATTTAAAAAATCGTAGATAAATTCAGCAGTGTAAATTCATTGTTTTACTTTGCAGGTTTTAGGTTTTGACAGTTTAAATATAAATGTACATGTTCGCTCTTGTTTTACTAATATGTAATCATTAATCAGTGTGTAGTGTGAAAAATGCTACTTTGCTAAAAAATTTAGACGTCTGGATTTTGTCCGGATTTTTTTGGAAGGTTTATCCTGGTTGGACACGTTCTCATCTGGTAACCCTAGCGCTTTCCTCTAGCTTTCCTAAATAGAAAATATTGCTGGCGATCATGCTTGCCTCATAGCCTCATATTTAGATATTTTATATTATACCGAGTGCGTCACAAAGTGGCGCCCCTATAACTTTTTGATTTTTTCAGATAACAAAACGATATTTGGTATTTTAGTATACGTCATAAATTAGGATTGATTGACGTATTCAATTGTATTTGGTTACTTCCTGTTTCACCGGAAATGACTACAACTTATGATTTTTAAATGACATCGTCGGTATTTTTTTACTATATTCGATAGAAAATGACACTCTGAATAGCATGACATATCATGTGTGTGATACCAAATTATTCGTAAAAAAATGCTTTTTCCAAATATGCTAATGAGCCACCCTTGTTCGATTCGAAAAATTGAGATATGATTAAAAATATGATTGCATATGATTATATATTGGGCATCTTTTAACCGGCCAGGACAAGACACGAAAAACATTAGTTAATCAAATCTATTTTTCCAAGTCTCCTTGATTAAAAATTATTGTTTTAACGCATCCATGGCACTCTGGATTGAAATTTAAAATACGATTTGTTTTTAAACGAAAATATCAAAAGTTGACATATGATATGACATTCTATTCAGAGGGTCATTTTCTATCGAATAAAGTAAAAATATAACGAGGGTGTAGTAATTTCCGATGAAACAGGAAGTGACCAAAAACAATTGAGTACGTCAATCAATCGTAATTTATGCCATATAGGTACTAACATGCCAAATCTCGTTTTGGTATCTAAAAAAATAAAAAAGTTATATTACACCAAAACACTTTTACTTTTACACTGGACGCGCGTCTCGGTAACCATGTTGGCATCATCAGCAGATGATTAAAACTGCTTTAATCATCTGCTGAACATGGTTAGCGAAACCCGCGTCCAGTGTAAAAGTTAAGTGTTTTGGTGTATAGTGATGATTAAGTGTTTTATTTTCCTGATTTCGTCAAAGATTTAAATCTGTGCTAAATAACTAAACTGTTCAAAATATTTTTTCTTTCAAAATACTTTTATTGAATTATTAATTTATTTTTTTAGTTCTGATGACGGGGGAAGATACATCTATCTCTAAAACATTATGCGTATTTAAAAGCTACTAAGAAGTAGTTTCCGTTTGGACCCAGTAGTAATTTACAAAAAAAAATATTTTTAGATTCCACCTTCAGTGGTAAAATGTCCAACTTTTTTCAAGAATACGAATTAACATTATTTAATCTATGATTCTGTTATCATTGAGTTTGTTTAAATAACTTATCAATAGTTTTGTTTTATTGTTAAACTTTTTGTTATATAAAATAATAAAGTATATCGATATAGCATTAAAATTTACCATCTCTAATCCCAAGTGAAATTTTTATACTGAAAATGATCGAAGTTATGTGTGTCTCTTCACTCACTCGCGAACATCCATTGACCTGATAACCTTCGAACGGTTCGTTAAAGAATAAAAATGGAATTTTTTAAAATCATCATGGTACAATAAGAAAGAAAGAGTATAAGAAAGTAATGTATTAGTGTGGGTTTTGTGTCAGCGAGCACATTTCCATTGAATAAAAATAATAATGCCCTTCATGTGTACCAATTTGTTGCTTAAGATGTGAAATTCCCAAAACGCTATTGATGATTCTCATGCTCCTATGCTTAATCGAAGACGCGGGCTATATAAAGACAATATTAACGTAAATTATTAAAAAATGCAAATATTATAAAAAATATTATAAAGCAAAATTATTATTAAATAAGATTACGAACTTCCACTATAAGTAGGTACCTAAAATCATATAACAATGTGTTGTGGCAATGAGACACAGAGATGTCATCCATAACTCGATTCATTACATTAAATGGTTTCTAATGACATCAACGGATGGTTTTGGTCTATAAACGAAAACCTTAATTTCCGTTTTTGTAAGATGTGCACTTAATGCATTGCTTCCAGTTACCAAGTCCTGCTTCATATTAAAGCCAAACAGTGGGTGGCCAACAAATTTCTAAAACTTCTTATTAAAAAAAATATTTCTGTTTTTTTCTCAATTTTAAGGATCCGTTTTATGCCGGAAACACGGCAACCTGTAATGCTTATTATGTTTGTCCACTTTCTATATCTGGACCCAGTCTCCTATCTCTGTATCCGGCACCATTTTAAGAGGTGGTTCCTTCGAATCTTGCCTTGTTTTCTGAAATAGATGGTGTGGTTTGCGATCCAGAGCCTCGCAGTGACATTATGTGCTCTGCTGTTCCAGAATCGTTATTGCAGTCTGCAACATAGATTTCCTTGATAGAGCTTGTTCCTTGTTCAGGCAACACTTGACAAATTAATTTCTGCTGAGCATTAGTGGTTCCTGTGTAGTTATATGTCATTAGATAAAGGCTCTACTATGTCTGTGTCTGATTTTCCAGTGGACGGCCTCATTACCCTTGATCCAAAGAGAGAAATTTCTCACTCGCCAAAATTTACAATATATCGAATTCGAGAACGGAGGAAAACTTTAGTGCATGTGTCTACTAGCAGAAGACATTGCAAGCTCTACAGATATTTTTACAGCTGATGGAGTTTATAGACAAAATCATCTGCAAATTGTATCTGTCAGAAGAAGAAACCATACCAGAGACACTTTATTTTGAGTTCTGCTATCTTTTTAAATTTTGATATCAAATAATGTATTATCTATATAAAAACTAATTATGATTTGATGTTTCTGAAGTTTTTACTTATATATGTCGCACCCACTTAGTGCAATTGTCCGTTTCATGAAATGGCACTTCGCGAATGGCTCTTCGCGAACTGAAACCAACCAGATCGCGAAACTAACCTAACCTAACCCAACTAGTTCGCGAAGTGGATATCCAATTCATGAAACGAACAATTACACTAAGTGGATGCGACATATACACTAGAACTTCGATAGTTCCGAATTAATGAATTATCCGGATTACTGGAGGAATATTTTTATAATGTTATTGTTTAATAATTTTATTGTTTCCAACCTAAACTTAAAATTTAAACACACATTTTTTATATAAGTCCACATGCAAAATACTTTATAAATCATATTGAAACTCCTTTTTCTCTTTACACATTGTGCTTATTGTACCTACATGTATCTGTATGCATCATGCACCCATAAAATAACTCTGTTACTACTTACTACAATAACCCCATACTAAGTAACTACGCACTTTAATACACATTAAATACTTACATAAAAATGTCAACAAATGTGAAATTAATATTTAATTTGAATTGAATTATTGATTAATTTAAATTAATCGGTTTTTAAAAAAATGAATCGATTTTATCTGCCTCCACAGCCTTCTTTTTTACTCCTTTCAAAAGCAAAATATCTTATGTAAAATATCGTTTTACATAAGAAGTTTCTACCCAGTAAATACTTTTGATAAAGATTTTACAGCATTGCTAAGTTTTATTTTCAACACAATATGTTATCTTCTCTTTCACTTAAGTCGCCTTTTTATTTCAATTTGTCTCTGCCTTCAGTCAAACCAGAGAGAAATTGTTTTTCTCCTGAAATTCATTTATAATTTCTTTTATTGTGTACAGGGTTTGATTTTTTTATTTGCTCTTGGTTTGGAAGCAAGAACCAAGAAGAAAAAATATCTATTTCTGATTTTTATATCTAGCATAAATAGAATGTTACATATAGAACAAAAACGTATCTTTCCTTCCTTGTCAATGCAATCCAATCTCACACTTCCTCAGCAACAGTCGTTTAGCTGGCTCTATCTTTTAGCAATATACTATACTCCTGACTCCTGTACTACCAAGAAAAGGCTACATACTGCATCTAACCGTCCACCCTCCAAGAAAATGCAGACTTTCATTCATTTTCTTTTGAATTTTGTTGGCGTTCGGAATAAACAGGCAAAAATATCAAAATTGTCCGGTTGATAAGAGACGCCGAACTACTAGAGTGTCCGATTTGACGCCATGTCCGAATTAGAGAAGTTCTACTGTATTTAGATTAGAATTTTGAGGTGGTTATTGGCCTGTTTCACTGCGATCTTTTCAAATCTATTGTGGTCCTCTTCTCATCTCTATGATACATTCTCCAGACTTATCTTTTTCAAAAAGTCTAACAATCTGGAGAGCGACTATATAATACTTTTCTAATGTAAAGGACCGCACTAATGGCATATTTAGATATTTGCTTCTTTTATATTAAATATTTAGGTATATTTAAAGCATACAAAGCTTTAAATAATTTATTATACTAATAACCAGGCAATGAAATAATATTTGCTAATAGGTATTTTGTAAATAAATAAATAGGACAAGGGTGTTGACCAATTTTCTAAAACACCATCATTTTTAAAAATCCCCACATTTTACTATTTATTTTGTATTATATCCATATGAATATTGCATGTATTGAAAAGGTGTAATTTAGGCGGCTAATTTCACGGTTTGCACTCTACTATTGCATAACTACAAAGTTGGACTAATTGCATTAAGAATAATATTACATTACTTATTAAATGTGTAATGAAAATCATTTATATTATATACTTTTTACTTTCTAGTAATTTTTTACTCGTTAGTCACTGCAAATACTGTAATTCTGTAATAAAAAGCTAAAAAACGGGTATATGAATTAAAAAATATCAGTTAATGAGATGCATGGTTAGGTTAGTAAATTACTGCACCGTGACAAGAAAAGGTCACTATTTTATTCATATATGTAATAAATAAATCAAAAGGTATTAGAACATCCGCAGAGTGACATGGCACAGGAAATAAAGAGCAATTCATATTATGTACAGAGTGTCCCAAATTGGAGCTTTATCATTAATGGGATCTCGGAAACTAGAAGAGATACGAGATCGGATTAAATGAAGGCAAAGCAAAGTTGCGAATCTGACTCTGGTTAAAATTTAAAATGCCACCTTAAGTTTAAAAATTCCGAATACATTAGAAGATTTTTGAAAAAACACCAAATATTGGAGATTTATTTTTTATAACTATATTTGAATAGGTCTCACAAAATAAATTTGACATTCTCATTGCTACTATTTTTATTCTAAAAAATGTTATTATCAGATTTTCACACCGAAGTTTCATTTCTGAGCTGCCATTATCAACATTCTTTTTTTTTTAATATGGCACTGAGTTTTTTATTAAGAATTTTTATAAGCTTCTAAAGTTCCAAAACTAATGATATACCGGGTCAGTCTCAAAAGTGGCTCACCCCTATAACTTTTTTATTTTTTTAGTTAAAAAAACGAGATTTGTTATGTTAGTCTATGACATAAATTAGGATTGATTGATGGTATTCAATTCTTTTCGGTCACTTCCGGTTTCACCGGAAATTACTACAACTTTTGATTTTTAAAAGACACCCCCGTTATTTTTTTACTTTATTCGATAGAAAATGTCACTCTGAATAGAATGACATATCATATGTCAACTTTCTGTAAAATAAAATATGCTTTATTTTTTTTTGTGGTTCGTAATGAAAATTTGACTCGAAATACCAAGTGTGTGGTATCAAATTATTCGTAAAAAAATGCTTTTTCCAAATATGCTAATGAGCCACCCTCGTTCCATTTGAAAATATTGAGATATGATATGACGCTATGAGCATTTTCTAACTGGCCAGGACAAGACACTAAAAACTTTAGACGATCAAATCTATTTTTTCAAGGCTCCTTGATGAACAATTAGTGCTTTTAACATATAGCCATGGCACTCTGGATTGAATTTTAAAATAAAATTTTTTATTAAGCGAGAATGTCAAAAATTGACATATGATATGTCATTCTATTCAGAATGTCATTTTCTATCGTATAAAGTAAAAAAATACTGAGGGTGCCATTTAAAAATCAAAAGTTGTAGTAATTTCCGGTGAAACAGGAAGTTACCAAAAACAATTGAATACACCAATCAATCCTAATTTATGTCATATTATACTAACATACCAAATCTTGTTTTTTTATCTGAAAAAATAAAAAAGTTATAGGGGGTGAGCTACTTTTGAGACGCACCCGGTATATATGTAGAGGGTTCGGCAGTAGTGCGTCGGGCATCTGTAGCTCCTAGAATAAAAAAACTTGGGAATTATGTTTAAGTGCAAACCTAAAGTATGTACTCGGATGTATTTCAGGAAAATATTTTAACTTCTATAGAATGGCTCAAAAAGTGTGACTGGAACGGAATGTTTTTTTTTTAAATGGAACACCCTATATATCATTGCATTTTTGGCGTCCTTTCAGATCACTTTACATAATCCTTAAGATATGAGTAACTCTATTTCTATAATTTCAGATAAATAAAAAAAATATAAAATAAATATAATAAATAAATATTACAAGAACTGTCCTGAAACCAAAACCATATTATTTACTTCAGATGGTCTAGTACATTCTTTGCTATAAATATTATAATCTTAAATCATACAGGGTCTCTAAAATATAAAATAATTTTTCTGTTTTTTTTAATGGAACATCCTGTATATTATTTTTTATTAAATGGAATTTTATTAAAAAATTAACAACTTTTGTATTTAAAGTATTTAAAAATTGTTAATGGTTTTGCAGATACACGTAGTATTATTCCATATGGCTCCTTCAAGGGTAAAATACGAGAGAAAAATCATTGGGTGGCTTTGATAAAAATTTACTGTGGAAAATGCCATATGAAATATAAAATCGCAAATGTCTGCGAGACCGTTAAAAGTTTTGAAATACTCTAAATACAAAAAATGGTAATCTTTTAATTCTCCATCTATTGAAAAAATAATATAGTGGGGGTTCCATTTAAAAAAAGGAAAAAAAAAATATTTCATATTTTAGAAAGTTTGCCGTAGAATTTTAATCCTGTATGATTTACGATTACCATATTTATTGCAATGTTAGTAGTTAATGTAGTTTTGATTTCAGGACAGTTCTTGTATTTTAAATATTTTTTTAAGAAAGGCTGAAAAATATATATTTTTTATTTGCTTATTAATATATATGAAACTAACGAAATATATTTACTCATATCTTAAGATTATGTAAAGTAATCTGAGAGGAAGCCAAAAATGCAATAATATACAGGGTGTTTCAATTAAAAAAAAATTATCCCCATCCACTCACACTTTTTGAGCCTCCCTATAGAAGTTAAAATAATTTTCTGAAATATATCCTAGTACATAACATTTAGATTTGCACTTGAACAAAATTTCCAAGTATTTTATCCTAGGAGCTACAGATGCCCGACGCACTATTGCCTGACCCTGTATTATTAAAAAAAAAACGAATTTGAAAAATTTATATTAATAAGATTTTCATAAAAACGCCATGTATTTCTGAGACAGAGAATATATTTCTATAAGATCTTACCAGACAATTAATATGAATTTTATGTACAGGGTGGTCCGAACTGTATTCTGGAAACTTCGGCGGCACATTCTGCAGATAAAAATAAGTAAAAAAGTTTGTATAAATGTATGTCCTAAAATGCTTAGTTTCGGAGATACAGGGTGAATAAATTTCATTTTTATTTCGATTTTTTCCAAATAATTTATGAGGAAACATCAGTATTTGGATGAAAATTGGTGTCTGGGAGTTTTTTGACATGATAAATTTGATTTTGGTGTCAATATGACTCCTACTAGTAAAGGGCGCCACCTATATGTGTTTTAACTGTTTTGAAGCGTAACAACTTTTTGTCCATACCTGTATAAAACTACCGAGCGAAAAAATATTCATCTCTGTGACTTTTTACTTAAAAAACATCCCTTTGTAAAAATCGCTACGAGCAACCGTTCTTAAGATATTTAGAATGGAAATAGTCAATACATGTCATTATATTGACGAAAAATAAACACGTTGAGTAGATAGTTATTTTACTGAAATAATAAATTTGGGAATTTTTTTTTTAATTAATCATAATTTTTTCTGCAAAAAATTATGATAAAACAGTTTCTGATGCACAAAACCATTTCAGATTTATGGTTTCAGTCTAATAACTATTTAGTCAACATGTTTAATTAATGTCAATGATGACAGGTATTGATAATTTCGATTCCAAATATCTCGAAAACCATTACTCGTAGCGATTTTTGCTAAGAGACCTTTTTCACGTAGAAAACGTCGTAAATGTATATTTTTTTGCTCAGTACTTTTATACAGGTACCGACGAAAAGTTCTTACTCTTCAAACCAGTTAAAAAATATGTAGGTGGCGCCCTCTACTAGTAGGAGTCATATAGACATCAAAATCAAATTTCTCATGTCAAAAAACTTCCGTACACCAATTTTCATCCAAATATTGACATCACTTCAGAAATTATTTGGAAAAAATCGAAATAAAAATGAAACTTCTACACCCTGTATCTCCGAAACTAAACATTTTAGGACATACATTTATAGGAAGTTTTTTACTTATTTTTATCTGCAGAATATGCTGCCGAAGTTACCGGAATACAATTCGGACCACCCTGTATATAGGGTGTAAAAAAATAATATATCTAACTTCGGTGAGTGATTCCACAGTTAAAAATAACACAAAAAGTTCCTATAAACAAATGCCCTAAAATGTTTTTCGAAGAAGTTACAGCCCTGGAAATGGCATATAAAAATAATTTATTTTGTTCATTTTTAAGAACATTGGTAAACCGTTTTTCTTAAAATTTGGTACTCTGACATACATTTTAATGCCAAAGCAAATGGCGATAGTGTAAAATTCCGCAACAGTTCTGAAAGGGTACTTTCCAATAGAGTAGAGAGTGCTACTGGTGGTACTTCTTTTATCCTTATAGATAGAGTATTTTTAATAAATTACATAAAAATACTTTTTTTACGTAAAAAAGGTGCTTTTCGTTTAGTTCAAAATGGTGAACGATTTTCAAGATATTTGCATTTAAAAGTTACGATGCATCGATGTTAGTATTAGCAAAATCATGAGATTAATTTATTTATAATTGCTTTACATTTTATCATTCCAATTTTTGTTAGGTACCTCATGGGTACCTCCTATATTTTCTATTAACTATAAACATTCTATTTTGGTATAAAATAACAATAAATTATCATTAACATTGCTTTCTTTAACGAGTATAAATAATCTTCTTCTTCCTTTTACTTTTTGCTTTTACGCATCTGCTGCCTCAACCTTAAACAATAAATCAATTCTTTTACTCCTCTATCTGGAACTTTGATCTACATATTTTCGTGCCGTGTCGTATCTTGTTTAAAGTCGCTTAATAACATGACTATTTTCTGATCGTATCTTAATTTTTGTGGTTGTGGACTTGTAGAAGAAGCTGTAGATCATATTTCATTTTGAATTCATAGAATATTAATTACTCGTAAGTGAATGTGTTGTAATATAATGAATGGCTAGATTGTAAGTTGAAAGTACGAACGTTCAATTTTTTGCTAAGTTTACAGAAAATCGTAAAAAATACTGTGTTTAACACTTTCGTTTTAACCTGTAAATCAACTATCATTTGATCAGTAACTATACTAACATATACTTTGGGTTAGGTCCGTGGATGCGGCTATCGATGATTTTCAAAATGATTTGCGATTTATATCACAGTTTCTGCAGAATGGAAACGTTAAATAAAACCGAACACATCGAAATTCATTAAATCATATTGTTTAAGTGATATTTTCAAGTCAATAACTCGGAAACGGTTGGTTTGAAGTACATTGTGTTTATTTCGATTTTTGCTTAGAATTGAAGGAAGAATTGAAATATGTAATAACATACAGAGGATTCCATTTAAAAAAAAAAAAATTATATGCCACGACTTTACGACCAACCCTGTATACTTTAATTTATTACTCGCTAATAAACATTTAAAAACCTTATAATTTTTATATTTAACTTTTTGCGGTACCTCGTATATTTTACCTAATAATCGACCGTTTTCATACATATCAGCGAACCTGTATATGTTAGCGTACGTTCTCTTCGCCTAGCTTGGACGCGGCTTTATATAATATAGTGATCAAAACATATTACCACTCTCTAAGAGACTTGTATTCGATGACGTCTAATAAATGTAATGGATTTTATTGTATAATTTTATAAAAACCATATTTTTGTGTTTGTAGTTATTCTGAAAATCAACCGTTTTATTTTATGTTATTTTAGTCTCATGTGTACCTACAATAAGGGTACCTACTAGGTAATAAGGAAATCGGCAATCGGTAATACAAGAAAATCTATATTAACATTAAAAAATAGATAGTTAAATTGAATTTTGATACTCGGACTGGACGGTAAATTATTTTGATTGAAGGCATTTTGCAGACTTAACTCGCGGATCATCATGATTTAAATTAAAAATATAAACTTCTCAGTCATAAAAACCACTTAAATTACATTATATTGATTTAAGTGTTTACAAAAATTACTTCACTTGAAAGAAAATTATTTCAGTCAAATATTTAAGATTTATAACTTTATAATCATTTTGATTTTCGAAATGATTTAGAACGTAAGTCTTCTTAAATCTGAATTATTGCAGCCCTGCTATCGGTTTATTTTATTGCAACCATTTCAAATGTATTATGGCCTTTTTATCTTTTGATTACATATACACATTACTGTACGGCAATATTGTCAAAGACAGGACTGTAGACGGCGATATTGTCAAAATGGTTTAAATATCTATAATTTATATTAGCATGAAGTGTCTCCAATTAGATATTATTTTACGCCGTTTTTTTTATAGATCATATTGTAGTTACCTCATAATACAATATGATAAAAAAACGGCCTCAGCGATGGGTATGAATCAACTTTATATGATATGTAAAATTCACAATCTTTCTCTTTGCGGGCATCCACTGCAAAATAAACCTAACATGAAATTTCTGGGCATATATTTTGACTATTGGTTATCCCGGTTGCCGCATATCAATTATTTAAAATCTTCATTTCCGCTTGGTATAATTCCTCCTACCAAACTACTTCATCTCTATAGATCTATTTCAGGCCCAAACTAGATTATGGATGTGTTGCTTATTCGTCTTCTTGCATATCCCGTCTTAACAAACTGAATGTCATCCAGAACTCTGCAATTAGACTGGCTTTAGGCGCTTATCGTACTAGTCCAGCTAACAGCATGCATTGTTTGGGAGAGATTGCCTCCTTGTAATACCGACGTCTTGAATCTTTGTTGGTATATGCTACCTGCTACCTTAAAATGTCGTCCTTTCATTCCAGTATATAAGCATTTTTATCGCCCTAATGGCAACGTAATTGTCAACAATGACAAGAACAAGGGATATGGTAATAGATTTGTTCGGACCTTGACATATACTAAATTTGTTCTTCCGCCATGTGTAGCTCGAAATCCTCCAAATAATCCGCCTTGGATTATTCCTCCTCCCGTAGTATGTAAATCTTTTATGAGAATCAAATTTGCTGAAATATCATCCAAATACAATCCTGAAAATATAATTTATAATGATGGTTCAGTAACAAGTATTCACACTGGTTATGCTTTTGTCCACAGTTGATACATAGTCAATTCCGACTACATCCTTACAAAGATATATTGAATGCAGAACTTCTAGCCATTAAGGCTCTAATATACATTGTTTCTTAACCTCGGGCTTCTTGGCTGATATACTCTGATTCATTATCTGCTCTACTATATGTAGAAAAACTTTACCCCCAACATCCTTTGGAAGCACATATAATGGATTTGCGACATAGGGCAACTAGCCTAGGCTCCAATATATCTGTATTGTGGATCCCTAGCCATGTGGGCATTACCTCTGTAATGAAAGCGCTGATCATTACGCTAAAAATGCACGTCTAAACGGTACAAATAGGTTTATTCCACGGGTTGTCTGCTCACAAAAATCGCCCGACTGTGCAAATCCCTGGTTCAACTAGAGTGGGATCTTCTGGAGGCTCCTAACAAATTCTGGAATGTCAAAAGGACATTCTTCTGTGGTTTCTCCACGCATCGAGTTATGATCGTCGCAAAAAAAGCTGTAGTAATTAACAGACTCATATTAGGACATTGTTAGTTTTCTCATCAATTTTTGCTTAACGGCCAACCACCGCCTCTATGTGATAAATGTAGTAATCCTTTAACTGTCAAGCGTATCCTTAAGGAATGTAGTCAGCTAATTAACCTTAAAGTCCCTAGATATATAAAGTACCGCAATTGGTTTGTTCAATGTTATTCGCGCGATTTTTGGGGTATTTCTGGGAAAACTGTAGTGGTAGGACTGTTTAAATGTCACATTTGTCTGAACTTGTCATGTCAAATATTGAGAAGCTGTCAATTTCAGAATAAAAAGATTTATCCACATGTTTTAAAATAATTATAAAGCCACTGAAAGCCACTAAAATGCTACAAATTTATTAGTTAATAATGTATAGGCGTCGATATCTTTAGTGAAGAAATGTGTATTACAAGAAAAGGCCGCCATTTGATGTGTTTTCTAACATCGTCGATATTCAATACACGTTAGGTAGTGGATTGAATTTATTTATGCTCCAGTGAAGATTTTTAAAAATCTTATTTGTAGTATAACCTATTGCTACATAAAACTTCATTGTAGAACAAGACAAGACCACAATAGATCTGGGAAGGTCGCAGTGGGTCAGGCTGAGATCCACCTCTAGAAATCTAATCTAGAACAAGACAAAGACCTTACTTGCAAACTACCATACATATCTTTTAAAAAGGATGCTAAGTGTAGTGTAAGTGAAATCTTTACGTAATCATTCCCTAAAATGTTTAGTGTAGTTTAGTTTTCAACATTTTGCCAGTAAGAAGTTTAGATAAATCTACAATATATTATCATCAGACCAAAGGCAGGATAATTATTTAAAAGAAGAAGTTATGTTATGATACATATATATATTTTATATATTTTATTTATTCAACTAATATAAAATATAGATTTGGATGACATCGCTTCAGGTGGTTTTACCAGTCAGGACTAACAGGGATATTAATCAAAACAATGAAAAAAAGCTCAAATAAATTTGATCCTAATAACAAGAATGTTGTTTATGCATATGCTAACTATATCGTTATTTTCATGGACTTAAATAGATTCGATTTTATGTATTTATTGATAGTAATTAATATTTTTTGGTTCATATTGTAATTACTAATAAAAAGTAAACATTATAATGTAAGCATGTAAAGTTATATTTAAAAATTTGGTCTTATACTGTCAGATATAAATAAAAGTGTGTGATTTAAATTTGATTTTTATACATGACATAAAATTGTTAAGATTTATTTGAAGATTTACATATTGTCGAGGTAAAATTATGCCTACTTAATTTATGTATAACAATAATTACAGTTATTTCAATGTTAAATTTATAGCAGTATAACTTTTTTATAATAATGATACTTAAACATTATGACACTTGTTGTTTTAAAAATATAACATTAAAATGCAGAGCAAAATATATTTTAATTGAATTATGTGGTATTAACTTGCTTTTATTCAACTAATAATAAATTTGTTGTATAAAAATGACTCCATAACATACAAAC
The DNA here is from genome assembly GCF_002938485.1 of Sitophilus oryzae. Taxonomy (NCBI): domain Eukaryota; kingdom Metazoa; phylum Arthropoda; class Insecta; order Coleoptera; family Curculionidae; genus Sitophilus; species Sitophilus oryzae. The sequence continues at coordinate 149,854 of NW_022146523.1, forward strand.
CTTAATTATACAGCACACATAAAGAGCCCCTATGCGTTTCAAGCTTCTTTCTAAGTTATTTTTTAAATTAAGTGCACAATTACATACCTAAAATGCCGAAACTACCTGAAGTAATACTAATTGAAACAATCTTTCTATCAATATATTAATATATTTCAAAAATAGCAGGTATGTATCATATCAATTTAATTATTACATTTATTTGTTTCAACCATGGTTCAAAATTTTCTCGTATAAAAGCCGGCCTTCAAATTTAAGTTTGTAGCTTATTCCTAGATTCATAGTTCCAAAGACTTTCGTTAAATCATGCTTATTTGTCAAAACTAACTACAGCATAACCGGTATAATAGGGAAAGTTTACTTATGGTATAGGTAGCCCGTTCTCATCAACAAACAAAGTTTTTCCAATTGTTTCGACTGTAAGTACTAAAATGCTAAATGTTATTCTAACTTTATTTCTTCTTACCTATTAACTTACTTCTGTTGGCGTACTTTGCGCTAAAAGGTAACATAAAATAAATGCTAATACAACTGAAAAACACTTGTACGGAAACTTGTACTCTTAACATATATAGGCCTAAAAAATTAAATTTATGAAATTGAATATTAATATACAACCTGATATTACGTTAAAATGAGGGTAAATTGTAGATAATAAACGTAATTCTATTACAATTAATAAATATTTTATTTTACGGCTTGCCTGTCAATGTTGGTCGGCCATATTGGCGCCGGACCGACCAGCTGCTTAAAAAGCCGAAACAGCGAAATGTTGGCCTCCTTTTTAAATTTGCCGCTAGTTTTGGCGCCAATATGGCGATAATTGCGGTACTTTATATATCTAGGGACTTTAATTAACCTAAGAGAGGCCTGCCATCTTTCGTCAGACATGTCAGTTATTTTTTCTACAAGTGAGCAACCAAAACTTTTTGATTATCTGGAAAGATCGGGATATATATCTAAAATATACGTATCTAAAAAGCTACATTTTGGTTTAAAGCAACCAATTACTAATTCAACTGTATATATTTTTACGTTTTATTGATTTATTCTATGTTGTCTGAATCATTTACTTTTTATTTGTACGAAATCAATGTCTGCACTCTTAACATATACAATCTGTCTATAAACGTGTTGTTTAGTAAAATGTCAAATATTGTACCATATTAAAATAGCACGTAATACGCCGCTAAATAGCCTTTGATGCTGATGCGGTTTGAAACCTAAATTTCTTCTTCTTCTTCTATATGTAAAATGTAAAATTATATGGGGAATTTCATTTCGAAGCCAACTGGATGCCGTTCTTTTTTCGACCAAACGGTATATTACTCATTTTGAAAATCCTTTATAGATAATTGATCTAAGGCTACTGTGACAGCTGCTATAGGACGAACTCTAAAATCGATTCACAAACCGTTCCAACAGCATTTAATTTTGATATCATAACAGAACTGTCAAAGTCGATACATGCGCACAAATTCAATCACTGCGATACCAATAACCGTTCTAGAACGGTCTTAATTTACGCGTTGGAGCAAAGCTAATATTATCACACGTTTTTATAATTCTTCAAAATAGCGACGGAAAGGCTTTGACTTCATTATTTTTAATATTGTATAAAAATTCTTTCAGTGAAACAAATCATTAAATAAAAAGAGAAGCGGTACATATTTCTTCAGTCATGTGAGTTTTATTAGAGATTACAGTTCATTTCTGTTTTACTAATGTTTTCCTGGTCCGTCCATAACGATATAAGATTGTTCAACTCGGGTGCGGTTACTAGGAAAATCCTACGGTTTTGGAATTAAATTAATGTGTAGATGCAACTAGATATTCATTACATAACACAATGTAATTTAATAAATTCGTTACTTAACGATCTGGTTTGTGTTTAGATTAATTAAAATTGCAGACGAGAAGTATTAAAATTCCAAATACGTTATTTTCTGCAAGAAAATCAAATTTTATTAAACAACTTGTTGGCACCGTAATCAATGATTGCATCAACATCCATTTGATCACAATTTAACTAATAGATTTGGGTTTAAAATATAGGTAGCTTATCAAAACTGTTAAGGATGCTTTTTATATGGCTAAAAATATATTTTTATATAACTATTTGTACAGAGTGTCCAATTTTCGTGTATTTTACAGTTTTTTTTTGCTTATGAGTAGAGGTACCAAGATGCGGTTTTCACATCACTGTCTTTACTGTTTTCTAGCTCCCTTAGTTCCTGAAATATAGGGCTAATTTGAAATTGTTGCATTTTTTGACTTCCCTCGTATCTCGATTTTATTATGATATATCGAAAAGGTGAAAACTGAATCCTATAGTCATTCCCCCACTGTCATTCTTGTAATATGACCCAAACATATGTTTTTTAAATGGGATACCGTGTACATTATTACTTTATTTCATTTTTTTTGTTATGAGCTTTCTAAAAATCTAATTAAACTATACTTATTTTAATAAGTAAGGTACAAAAATGCATTATTTAAGTTTTTAACATATAGGCTTCCGGTTTAAATTACGTAATCGAAACAATCATTTATTCGACATCAAATTTTGGTTATTGGCTATTTCAGGCTAGTTTCTAAATGAGAAATTATTGCACAAGTGCATCAAAATATGAATAATTCTGATTGAGAGAACGTTCGAATCGATCGATAATAATAGATGAAATCACCAAGATATTTCTTAATTATGGGTCTATTGGAACCAAACTCGGCACGTGGATAGAGGTACCCGAATGGAGTCCTCAGATGAACAGACGGACAGACAGATAGACGGAGGTAAGAAGAAGTTTCACTTCAAATATGCACACACAGTGAACATTTTTTTTAAAATTTAATTTGTTAAATAATTTTTTTTGCTTCATTTCAATTTTGAAAAACTTTGAAATACATGTTTCATTAAGTAACAAATTCTAATTAAATAACTTCGATTAAGAAAATAATAATACATTCCTATATAAATTTTCTTAAAAAAATATTACAATAACTGACTGCAACCTCTGAACAAATGGGACAAAAAATAAACATCTCAACAACCCAAGTAGCTCGGTCAATTTAGACATTCGAAGGTACATAAATTTACAACAAGCTGAAAATGCGTGTAATTGTTTAAAACATAATTAAAATAATATTTTAAAATTCCGAATCATTCCGGTGCCTAGAAAAAAATTTATGCGAGGTCAAAAATCTAAAAAAAAATGTTTTTGCGCGATTTTCAGCAAAACGGTAAGTTTTATCATAAAATTACCTCAGACAAAAATTATAGATAATAAAATTCTCTATAAAAAATAAATCATTACTTTTTTATACTTAGATTCACTGTTTCTGAGATATAACAAGTCAAAGAGTTGTAATCGTCATAATATGCACACGTTTCCACGCCACCTATGAGGTAGTGTATTTAGCGCGTTTCTTTTAACGTGGTTTTCCCAGTAGGCCTATTCCACACGTCTATTGTGATTTTGTTTAATTGAAAACCTGAAAAGCTGAAAATTATTGCAGAACCAAAGATATTAGTAAGGATTGGAAATTAAAAAAGCGATGGAAATAAAAAAAAAATAGAAATTTACCAGTCTAATTCTTAACCTTCAAATACATGTTCTTGTTGTACTTCTTGTCGTTCTTCGTGATCTTCTTCTTCTTCTTCTTGATCTTCGTCTTGTTCGTTTTCTTTATCCTGGATAGTAAATTGCGTCAATAGCGATGTATCGCATGTTTCTTCGCTGGTATCAAACGAATCCGCTACTATTGGTGATTCAATATTAGAACATGACGGGCTTTAACAATTTGTACATGCCAGAGAACAAAACAGTTCAACTTTTTTACTACCACATTCAGCACTGCATTTCTTTTTACAGTTGCAAAAAATTGTGTTTAGCAGTTTTTCCGGCGCAGGTGGGAGTAAAGTTTGAATTGGTTCTAATATATTGTAGACCAACTTCCAACCCCAGTCTTTTAGATCTAGCTGATAACCAAGCCACACATGAACTTGGTAATATACCCGGAAAAGATTTTGATGAGCAGCAACTGAGTTATTCGTGTGTTTTTAACGAAACATAGAATCTAATGTTGCATATGCATATCAATACTTATATCTAAGCAGGTGTTTTTTTTCTGAGCTGCGTACATAGGAAGAAGAAAGCGAATCCCCTAAGTGATAATATCTTGTTGACTTCAATTACTTTTTTTGAAAACTTTCGCACATTAAACTAAGTCTTGTTTTTCAAACATTTTAAAGGCTGTTGTTTTACGTCTCCTGTAAAATGCAGACGTCGCGTCGCGCGTCGGCGTCATATCACAGCCAGTTATTGCGTGTAAAAATAGTACATGATTTTGACTCTTTGCAAAACTGCTTGGATTGTCAATAGCAGAGGATTCGTTTGATACCAACGAAGAAACATGCGATACATCACTATTGACGCAATTTACTTACATCCAGGATGAAGAAAACTAACAAGATGAAGATATCAAGAAGAAGAAGATCAAGAAGAGCAAAATGAAGTATTTGAAAGTTATGAATCGGATTAGTAAATTTCTATTTTTTTATTTCCATCGCTTTTATAATTTCCAGTCCTTACTAATATATTTTATTCTGCAATAGTTTTCAATTAAATAGAATCACAATAGACATGTGGAATAGGCCTACTGGGGAAACCATGTTAAAAAAACGCGTAAAAAGTACACTATATCATTAGTGGAGTGCTTTAAGCCCTTATGAGATACAAATCTCGGAATTCATATACTGTGAACGAATTTTTATAAAACTTTTTGCATTGTATTATTAATAAGATATATGACAAAGTTTACCTATTTAAATTGGTTGCTTTCACTTTAGTATTTAAATAAACACACACATATACAAATGCATACATACAAGATGGCTCCGTTTTCCGGAAAAGCTCTGTATCAGGATTCCTATTTGAGATTTTCACTGCAAACCTTTTACAAAATATAGATTTAATGGTAGTTCACATTTCAAAAATATTTTATAGATATACAGGGTGAGTCAAATATATATCATTTATTTATTCGAGTTTAGTGAATTTGCTATAAAATCCTGGTTCCAAAAAATACCTTAATACCATAGAGTATATTAAATGGTCTTTGAATTATGACCACGTCCATGAGGACGTCAATATAGACGTCCAGGAACCTTCGTATGAGAACTTCTAATCGAGACGATCGACTTATTGCAAGTTTATCGCTAAGAAACCGCCTTTGTCAGCTTTTCAAATTGATAATGAATTGCACTTAAGAACCGTACATATTAACTAACGGACTACAAGAAGAAGATTAAATGAAGCAAATCGTATGTCAAGAGATGCTTCGGAACCAGAACTTATTAGATGTGTTGACTAGGCCCAAAAAGCAAAGGCATGGTCTTAATATAAAAATTACGAAAAATGTTAGTATATAATATATAAACGGGATTTGGTTTAAGTATTTAATACTCATTTCCAACTACAGCCTATTGCTGCCTTCCCGTTACCCTACGCCACACATCTCGATTTAGAGCGTCATCAGCTTCTAGGTTACGAGCTTCCATTGCTTCCGTAACCGTTCCGTTCAGGATTTTCTAGGTCTACCTCTCTTTCTTCTGCCCTGGGGAGCCCACTGAAAAACTCTTTTTTGGCCACCTGTTCTCCGGCATACGCAGAACATGTCCAAACCATTTTAAGCTGGATTTTTCGATTCGATCCAGTACTGTCTCCTCCGATGCATTCATGATACGCCTGACCTCGATGTTTGTCTTTTTTTTTCCATCCTAGATATACCTGCACTTCTTCTAAGGTAGTCCATTTCAACAACTTGGATTTTGCGCTTCGCGTCTGCACTCAGAGTCCACAGCTCTGAACCATAGCAAAGAACTGACTCCACCAATGTTCTTCCAAGTCTCTTTTTAGTTGTTGCAGATAAGTTTCGGTCCCACCAGAGGCTGTTAAGACATCCAATAACTTGTTTGCTCTTCTGAATTCGGTTTGTATTTCTTCTTTGCCCAAACCCTCGTTGTTGATAGTAGCACCCAGGTATTTAAATTTGTCTACTTGTTGAATCTGGACGTTATCATTAATGAAGACTTCAAAACAAGTGTTGGAATTGACAGCTAAGTATTCGGTCTTCTTTAGACTAACCTGAAGTCCCCATTTGTTGTATACTTGATAAAGCCTCTTAGTCATGAACTCTAGATCGTATGAGTCCTGCGCAATCACGACCTGATCGTCTGCAAAGCTCAGGGTAAATAGTGTGTTGTCCCCAATGGGTATTCCCATACCTTGATATTTCGTCTTCCATTCCCTAAGGGCTAATTCGACGTAAGCGTTGAAGATCAGAGGAGATAAGCTGCATCCTTGTCGCAACCCTTTTGTGGTGTTAATTGGATTAGATAGCCTGTGTCCTATCTTAACGTACGATTCATTTTCTTTATATAGCTATTTTATTATCTTAAGCAAAGGTCTATCTACTTCTAAGATATTCAATACTTCCCATATCTTGCTGCGGGGAATAGAGTCGTACGCTTTCTCCAAATCAATAAATGCTAGATGGACTTCTTGATCTACTGCTATCTTTTTTTCCATCACCTGCTGCAGGACAAAAAGGTTATCTGTGCAAGATTTCCCCGGTGTGAATCCGCTTTGGTCTTCCGAGATTTTGTCACCAATACTGTCCCTGAGCCTACCCTGTAGCACCTTTCCAAAAAGTCTGCTGACCGAACTGTTAATGCTTAGGCCTCTATAACAAGTGGGGTCGTTACGAGTTCCCTTTTTAAAGATGGATACTATGTGACCCACTCGCCATTCTCGGGGTAGTTTACTTTGCAGGCAGCACTGGTTAAATAGCTCTGCCAGACGCCAGCGCAGTCTTTGGGTTCCACACTTTAACAATTCGGCTACAATATTACCAGGACCTGGTGACCGTCCATTTTTCATTCTTTTGAGACTTTGATGTACTTCTCTTTCGCTTATCATTAAAGTGCCTGCAAGGTTGTTCTCATCTTCTACTGCTTGGAATTCTGGTTGGTTTTCTGTCAGTAATTCTGCATAGCAGTTACGCCATTTCTCTATATCCATTGTATTCAAGAGCTTGTCCGTTTGATTGGTTTTCATTTGTCGGATTGTTCTCCATACCTCAGTACTCCGTGCGCCCCCTATTAGGCTTTCCACTTGCTGGCACCTTCTTTCCTAAATATCTGTTTTTCCTACCTTAATGGCGGCTCGTACCTCTCTATTTTTTTGCTTGTAATGACTCCAGTTAGTATCTGTTCGGTCTGAGAGCCATCTTTGATAGAATTTTTGTTTGTTATTGATTAAGGCCTTTATGCTGTCAGTTATCCAAGCTGGTTCATCTTTTTTTTTCTGCATGTTCTGTTCACCTAAAACTTCGAAAGCTACTTTTTTAATTAGGGTTTTTAGGTTGGTATACTCTAGTTCTACATCGTTACAGGCATTCACTTCCTCTAGGGCTACATCTCCTCTGGTACAACCATTTAATACTGGCATCGTGTAGTAAATGAAGCTTGTACTTAATACGCTCAGATTCTTCAATTTCCAATTCTTGTGATGTTGTGTATTCTATACTTTTGGTCCTGCTCTGGAAAGGTACTACTAATTCTGCAACGACCAGACGGTGGTCGGATCCACAATTTGCTCCTCTCTTAACTCTGCAGTCTTTGAATTTGAGTTTCGATATTTGTTTAGCAATCATATAATCAATTATAGATTTTTGTTGCAGAGAGGGCCTTTCTCGGGTATATCGATGAATTAATTTGTGTGGGAAGAAGCCGTTAAGTATACGTAGACCATTCAGTTCACAAAAGTCAATTAACCTCTCTCCAGAATCATTAGTGACGTCCTCACCGTGTTTTCCAACCACTTTACTATCTTCTTTCTTACCAATTCTTGCGTTAAGGTCTCCCATGATTAAGACTTCCTGGCTCGGTTTTATTTCTGTGAGGACTTTGAGAGTGCAGCATAATAAGAGTCTTTTTCCGCTTGGTTTGAATCATCTGTGGGCGCATAAGTACCTATTATTACGGTTTCCAATCCGAAAATGGTCAAGGTGACAGTTACTATTCTTTCGTTGACAGCGTTGTAATTCTTGTAAAATTTAGATAATTTTTTCGCAATCAGTACCGATACTCCAGCTTGAGCTCGTTTTGCCTTATCTATCCCAGACCAGAAGTGAAGGAAGTTGTCGAGATGTTCACTTCCTCTCCCTTTCTTCTTCGTTTCAGAAAGAACAACTATATCTAGGTTGAACCTAGCCATCTCTGATGTAACTTCCGAGGTCTTGTTGACAAAGCTGTTGACATTCCAAGTTCCTATTCGCATAGTCCGTTTCGTAGCCAGTTGTCGTCGTAAAGAATATCTGTCCGAATTCCGAGGCGTGTTTAGGGTTCTTTGAGCAATTAAGTTTTTTTCCGAGTAACAGGTCGCTAGCCCGTTGCCTCAACCCCCAACCTGGAGGACCAGGGGCCTTTCTGTAGGGATGCCCATCCTTAGCCGAGAGAACCGGTTTTGAGGCGCGGGAATCTCGCCTTCGCCCTATTCCTGTTAGCTGCATAACACCCATCCATTGGATGCCATACATTACCAGTGGTCACGCGGCTCTCATGAGCCTTCGAGGACGTAGGAAATAGGACTTGCTGGCAGAGCTTATGAAACAGTGGACATTTCTCAGTTTTTGATGAAATACTCCTACTCGACATTGGAGTATCTCCTTGAGATCCGTTACCAGCCTTCGACCCCGAAAAAATGTTAGCGCCTTAATTAAAACCGAATATTTCCAACAAAAATAAAGCTAATGAGATGAACCAAAAAACAAACCATCGAGAAAGGATGTATCTAGATGATAAAATAATTTTTAAATTTCTTGCTGTTTTAACATATTTCACAGGGTGTTTCAAACTTTCATCAAAAATATCAACATTTTGTTTTCCCTCGTATAATTAACAGATGGGGAGTTTCATTTTTAATTTAGAAAAAGATACTAAGAAGTCAAATAATTTGGCAACACACTGCTTAAAAATCATCAAAATCGGCCAATTAAAATAAAATATATCAACCTTTAAAATACATCAAAGTTTTGAGGTGCCCATTTTTCGTGCCGGTGAATGTATTTCAAAAACTATACATTTTAGTGATATAATTTTCTAATGAAACAAACCTTTATTTTTTTACTAGAATCCAAAAATCAATTACTATATAGGGTGTGGATATATTACTATATAGGGGCCATTACAAAAAACATAACTTTGATGTGTAACTTTTTTTGGGGACACCCTGTAGAACTCTACATAATTTTAGAAAATACTTTAAATTGATTTACATAAGCTCAGAATATTTCACTTCAATATAAACATTTGTTCTCCTTGCAAAAACCGCGTCGCATATGTCGCGCCACCCTGTATAATTCGATTTCAATCAAAATTTCAATGATTAGAATATAAGTAGAATACGTGCATAATATGCATTAGATTTATTTATTTCAAATAAATTTACTTAGAAAAAGAATTAAAAAAATCAAAATATTAAGAAGGAAATAATTAAGAATTTACTAAAATTACTAAAATAAAAAATTAAAAGCAACGAAAAAAATGGGTAAACATTTTAGTATTTTATCTATAAAACACAATACAGAAGGTTTCACGTTAATACATTCACAGCAATAAAAAAAATATTTTTTTTTCAGATTTTTGCCCTTTAACCTCGCATAATTTTTTTTCCAGGCACCGGAATGATTCGGAATTCTAATGTTACTTTTAATTATGTTTTAAACATATACTCTTATTTTTTGGTCTAATTTGACCGGACTAAAGTCATGACAAAACTATGTGATTTGCGGTGAAATATTTATAAACCAATATCAAATTGAAGAAACAACTGCTTATAAGTACTTGGACCATGAAATACGTATGTATAAGCCGCGATAACCGAATTTGCGAGCTCAATAGACGAATAGGACTGATATAGGTCGCCTGTCAACTGAACTACATTTTCAAAGGAGCATTTCCGATATGTTTAAAGAGGACGGTACTAGATACTAAGCTACTGTTGAAGAAAATATGTACTACCTGTTCAGACTTATGGTGCGGAGACCCTAACATTAATCAAACAGCAAACATTAAACAGCAAACAAAATCCGAATAACGCAAAGAGCAATGGAAAGATCAATGTTGGGACTATTTTTGAGAGACAAGTTCAAAGTACCGAATACATAAGTATAGGACAGAACAAAAGTTACGGATGCCATAAAAAAATAACGCGTTTAAAATGGAATTGGGTAATGGGGACGAACAAGAAAGGTAGTAAGGAGTAACCTGTAGAATCTAATGTTGCATATGCATTTTAAAATTTAATGAACCTCGTAACGTTAAATCTATAATTTAAATGTATTATTTAGTTCTTGAAAGGCATAAAAATGTTTCTTGTATTAGGAGTAATAAATCTTAATTTTATGAGCATCCGTAAACAACGAATGATGTCAAGTAATAACCATATTAGAAAGAGCGACCAATTCGTTAAGCAAGATTAGGAGTTTATCAAAGATGCAAACTGAAAGGGTGTTACTATTGCCTTTTTAACACTTTCACCTGGGAAATAGTGAACATCAAGGAAGCACTCTGGTCTGTCAAAATTACAAATTATATCTGGTCTTATAAGTAACAGTACTGTGCCATTGGGTGAATGTAAAGTAATAACCGAAACAAAATATGGTATAACGCTCTATGGATCTGAATTATGTAATTAGGATACGACTACTTTATCCGTATAACGACATTGGTTATGCATATTATTATCTTTGCTTATTATTTTATGCTAAGGTCGTCAATTTCTTGAAAACTGAACTTTCAAAAAATGTATATTTACTTTTGAATTTTTTTTCAAACGTCACAAAAGTATTAATTTTAAAAGTCGTTTTAAAGCCTAGGCATAAAAGTGAATAACCTTTACGCCTAAGCATAAAAGTACAAAAATATATTATTAAACTGACATAAAGTGTCAAATTTAATGGCATAATCATAGTTTCTCGATATATACAAGGTATTACTTTTAAATATTTTTATGTTATTTGGACCGTTTAAATTTATTACAGTTGGGGGTTGGAACCTTTGGTGTTACACAGCAAAATAAACTAAATCACCACAATACACCAAAATACTTTTACTTTTACACTGGACGCGCGTTTCGCTAACCATGTTAGCATCATCAGCAGATGATTAAAAACTGGAGTTTGTGTTTTGGTGTCAGTGTTTTGGTGTATTGTAGTGATTTAGTGTTTTACTTTGACGTTTAAACTTGTTTATAAAATTATTTATGACGCTTGAAACCGCCTCGTTCGCCTCGGTTGATTATACGAAAACGAAAAGATGTAGAAACAAAATATTTTATGGGTATATGTGGGGAGGCAATGTGTACAATTTAAAATTGTTTTGAAATATACAGGGTTCATAGAGATCCATACCAAAGTTGTATTTTTTCTTATGGAATACGCGGTATTTTATTTCATTTTTGGATTCTTGGGCCCAAAAAGGCATTTATTATAAGTGTTTAATAAATCTATATTTTTGTCACTTTGGATGATTCCTCCAAAAGTGACAAATGTAAGTGAGCAAAATAAAAACATTAAGTAAGTGAGCCTTAAGTAAGAAATAAAAGAGGCATTTCTAATCTCGTTTCTAATTCAATAAAATGACAGATGACAACGAAATCGTTGCATACGTTTTTGTTTCTAAATTTTCTCTAAATTTTAGAAAAAAAATTATTTACTACTAATATTGTATTATCTTACACCAGGACAATCTTAGCTTGTAAATGAAAGATCAAAGGAGCACGAAAAAATAACTGCCATTATGCCAATCTCTATTATCTCCTATTATTTATTTATTGTTTTTAGAATAATACGAGTCTTTTCCAATATTTTTTAATTCTCAAATATATAATTTTCCTATTATAATCCTATTGCTTAACTTTTTTATAAATACTTGAAACTATTTTCTATTCTTTTGCAGATTTAATTGTCTTTAAATGACTTACGATAGTCCAGATGACATATGGAACAACATAAAACAAAACATTCTGACTGTTTCCAACGCTTTTCTGACACCAACAACAACAAAGAAAAACAAATCATGGATGACCGATGAGATACTCTCCCTCATGGAGGACAGAAGAATTGCAAAAGTCGAACAACAACAACAAAGATACACCGAAATAAATAAAACTATTAAACAACAATGCCAACAAGCTAAAGAGAATTGGGTAACTGCAGAATGCCAAGAGGCGGAACGCATGCATGCTCTGCACAACTTTGTGGGGACTTCATAGAAAACTCAAACAAATTACTGGCACCACAAAAAAAAACACCAACACTGTCTTAAAACACAATGGGAAATTGATTTTAGACCTGGTAGATCTATGCAGCACATGGAAAAGTTATGCAAGAATAATTATTATTTGAAGACCAAAGAGAAGACAAACAACCTCTCAATTGTGAAGACTGGTCGGGCCCGGAAATTCTTGAATCTGTTCAGCGTGCTATGAAAGCTATGAAAAATCGAAAAAGCCCCGGTCATGACAACGTTCATGCAGAAGTTCTTAAAATATTTGACTCAAAGCATCTCACATATCTATTCAATCGAATATACGATACGGGTAAAATTTCAAACGACTGGCTAAAATCAACTTTTATAACAATTCCCAAAAAGGCATCTAGAAAAGACTGTAGTGACTACAGACTTATAAGTCTAATGAGTCCCTGAAACTTTTTCTTCGAGTCATGCATGCTCGTATATACTCAAAATGTGAAGAAAAAAGCGGAGAGACACAGTTCGGCTTCATCAAGGGGCTGGGTACCAGAGAGGCTTTGTTTTCAATCAAGTTACTAATCCAGAAATGTTAGATTAATGCTAAAGATTTGTGTGGTTCATAGATTATCAGAAGGTTTTCGACAACGTTAAACAAGATATTTCCTGCAACAGACTGCTCGAGAGAGAATTAATGCCAGTATATTAGAACCACAGGAACTATATTGAACCAAAACCAAGATAAGACAAATTTTTTTCCACAGACACCTTCAATGTGTGTCAAGGAGGCAAGTGTGTCCGCTAGGGCTGTATACTGTCACCAATACTTTTAATATATACGTCGAAAAATATTTCAAATGGCCCTGGTAGCAGAAAGTGGAGGAATTAAGATTAACGGAGTTCCAATTAACAATATGAGATATGCAGATGATACGACAATACTAGCACCAACTTTAGAGGATTTCCAGCAAATAATAAATAAGATAGGGGACATGGGAAATCGTTTCGGTCTTAAAATAAACGCTACCAAGACCAAACTTATGGTAATATGACGCCAGCCTACAATCAAAACCGCATTGACCGTGGATATTGGAAATATTATAGAGCGATTTCCACGATTTAAATATCTAGGTGCCATGATCAATGAACGATGGGATTGCGATGAGGAAGTTAAACTTAGAACGAATTATGCAAAGTCCAACATTTTAAACTAAAATTTTATTTTAAAATTGTTTCATTTCATATGCAACTTTATATAGATTGCATTACCACTTACGGCGCTGAAACGTGGTCTCTCAAGGTTAGAACCCTGAACCGCATCGAGGCCTTCGAAATGTGGACTCTCTCCGGACACTTTAGCTGCGGACCATGCCACCAACGGTTAGCAAGTTTTCAATATCCCAAGGCTATGAACGAGAAAACAGAAGAGAAGCAGCTACACTGGCCATCCTTAGAGGAGACATATATTACATTCCTTAAGTTATTCCTACAAGGAAAAATAGGATGGCGAGTAGCCCCATGAAGAAAACAACATTCTTGGCTAAGAAACATACGGGGTTGCAAATATCAGCGATTTGGTGCCAATTATATTTTAAAGAGCCGAAAACGGCAGTCTACACAATGTATGAAGAGTACAGACAATCGCCAACGCAAAAAGTGCTGCCACAAGGCATGGAAGACAGTTAATTAATTTACATAGATGATGAGATATTTTCATATTACTTTTGTGCAGATTTCTTTTTAAGTTTATTTTATGATTTTTTTACTTTTTAAAAAAAAAAAAAATTAGTTTTATATAAAGTGTGCAAATTTGGAAAGACTTTAATTAAAGGAATAAGATTATCGAGAATTTTGAAAAGGATGCTTAAAACAGTTATTTGTGCAGTGTGTACAGAAAAAACAGATTTTCATTTTCAATAAAGAATAGCTAAATACGTTAGTAGTGAAACCAGCCGGTTAGTTATGCACCATTGAGAATTAAGTTGAATTAACTAATGTTTATATTCATTCATTTTTAAAATTAATTATGTAAATTTATTTAATTTACAGGGAATGTAATGTAAGTATTTATTACGTGAGAAAAATATTTTTAAAAAAAAAAAGTAAAGATTTCAGTTAACGCCTCCTTTTTGCTGCCAGGGCTAATCTTGGACGGGGCCTACTTTGTTTACGCGGAATCCGGACCGCGGTCCTCGGCCATATCGGAATACCTGGCCTACCCACTTAGGGAAGTACCAACCACTCTTATTCACGAGATATCAGATCTCGTCCGGCCTCGAACCGGCCCGAATGAGCAGTGTGTATCAATATCAATAGATTTTACACTTTCCCTTGAACAACAGCACGATACAAAGTTTCGAACCGGTCACCCGTCCATCCACCAGTATCGCCTTACGTCGCTTAACTTCGGTGTTTTAATGGGAATCGGTGTTTCAACGTAGTTAGGCCATTCCTTTTTTTGCCTTTTGATAAATTTTAAAAATTATTACTGAAAGTAAAACAAAACCAGAAAATTATTGAGTTACAGATATATGTATATGTACTTTATATTTTAACACGTTTTAAATATAATTAGAACTCCACTGATAAACTGCCATACTAAAGCTCCATCGCCATCATATTTTTATACCGGGTGTTTCTCAAAATTGGCTCACCCTTATAACTTTTTTATTTTTTTCAGATAATAAGACGAAATTTGGTATGTTAGTATATGACATGAATCGGGATTATTGACGTATTCAACCACTTTCGGTCGCTTCCTTTCTCACCAGAAATTACTACAACTTTTTTTTTTGATTTTTTAAATAGTACCCCGGTATTTTTTTTTTTTACTTTATATAATAGAATGACGTATCATTGTCAACTTTTCTACATTTTCAATTAAAAAATAGAATTTGTCACTCCAGAGTGCCTGTGACTGAATTAAAACCATTCATCCTCCAGAGCTTTGGGAAAATACATTTGATCCTCCAATGTTTTTCGTATTATGTTCTGGCCGGGTAAAAGATGCCCTAATCGTATTTCTTTAATCACACTTATTTTTATTAAATAAACAGACTATTTATTAATTATTATATACCTCATTAAATTAGGTATTTAATCAAATTGTCGTTACATTTATAGCCATTGCAATCTAGAATGAAATTTAAATTATTATTTTTTTTAATTGCAAATGTCAAAAGTTGTAATGCTCTATAAAAATAAAAGTTATTTTATCCGATATCTAATATTTAGTCTTAAAGAAATTAACACTCTATATGTTTTAAAAATAACCACGTTCAAAATAAAATGGCATTGCCTTATTATTTTTGAAATGTATTGCTTGTCTATTTATTCCAATAAGACTTCCTGGCGATTAATACTGAATTCGAATATATAGAATGTCATATGAATTCGAGGTGGACATCAAAAGGCATAGGGTGGTCGTAACCTAGGTCGTGTTCTATTAGCATTATTTTTAATAGTGCAATGGTACCGTATGATCGAATAAAACGGTCAACCATTATGAAATGAAGACGCGGTCATTTTATATGTAAATTATATGGAATGTCATCGATCGTCATTTCCAGTCAACCAGACGCCGTTTTTTTTATCATACGGTATTTATATGTGACAGTTGATAGTGACAAAAAAGAGAACTGTATTAATTCAGTAGCATTAGGGCAGAACCAAACATTTTCTTTTAAAAGTGATGAAAATAACGCCGGGGCCGAAGGCATTGTGGTTTTAAATTTGACGCTGAAAGAATTCTACAATTCAAATTTGCAGAGTAATATTTCGCTAGATGGTGAGAATTCAGTAGAGGAAGACAGAACGTCGTTAGCAAAATGTTAAAAAAGTGGAACTTACTACAGCTCGTACCAATATAAAAGGTAATATATAATAATAGGCCCGCATATAGCATTTAACGCCTTGGGAGTAGTAAGGTACAGCTTGCTATATATACTAGAGCCGTTCGGTATAAGGAAGGTAACGTGTGGCTAGCACTACGCTCAACCGCCTATTATTACCTGAGGATTGTGATTCCCAACTACTCATTTAAGGCTGAGTCGACCCAGGTGTATCCAAACTATCTTTATTTTAAGTAAAAATAGTCGGCTGATGAAATGCCAGGGGTGGAATTCGAACCCACTACCTTGAGATTGGCAGACGAGAGCCTGTACCTCTACACCACCGGGCACCTAACAAATAAAAATAAATAATAATATAAAGGTAAAACAATATATTGATTAACATTACAGAATGTACAGAACAGAAATTTGTGTAGAAAGTTTAATTTATTACGCAACTACATTATTTTTTCGCTTAAGAATGTGACGAATTATTTAATCCACTTTATATGTTTTATTTTTTTTAAATTTTTAAATTTTAATTAAAAAGTTAGAATTTGTCAGTCTAGAGTGCTGTGGCTGTATTAAAAGCATTAATTTTTAATCAAGGAGCTTTTAAAAATATATTTGGATGTCTAATGTTTTTCGTATTATGTCCTGGTCGGTTAAAAGATGTCCTAATATTCTTAATCATAACTCAATTTTATTAAATGAGACTAGGCGCAGAGTGGCTTATTAGCATGTTTGGAAAAACATTTTTTTTTTTTTTTACGATTTTATTTGGTACCACATACCTGGTATTTAGTCAAATTGTCGTTACATTTATGGCCATGGCAAATTGTGATTGAAGCTTAAATTGTTATTTTTTTAATTGAAAATATCAAAATTGTCATGTTCTATAAAATAAAGTAAAAAAATACCGAGGGTACCATTTAAAAGTTGTAGTTTGGTTTGGTTAGGTAGTAAAAGTTGTAGCCATTTCCAGTGATATAGGAAGTGAACAAAAGTAACTGAAATACGAACTAATTAGCTTTCAGTCAATGTTTTTGCCAAAATTAGTTCGTTAATTTTTAATTCTCTGTTTAAGTGACAAAATACCCATCCGTAAGTCTCCAGAAATTAAAAAACCTGAACCTACTACTTTTATTCCTTGGATTTTTTTAAATACAGGGAAGTAATTTAAAACATATATAGTACGTTAGCAGATTTAATTATCTTTTTACTATTACGCATATCTATTTTATTATTATTATTTTTATAGTCTGTCTATTGAACTTTTGAACAAAATCTACTTTTTGTGTGAAAGTCCTATCTGTTTCGACCTATCTACTTAACACAGATTTGCCATTGGGTTTTCTGCGACTGTTCTCTCACTATCCGCAATTACGTTTATTGTTCCAACTACAATACAATGAAAATTGATCCACAATTATCCCTCGAAACGTGGTATTATATAAGAACGAGAGCGATTTTTCGTTGTTTTACAAATAATGGTATATTTTTTTATTGAAGAAGTCCATTACGGTGAAAGTACATAGTCATGCAAAACCAAATGTATTGAGCAAGAAATTATATATCATCTATTACATGTTCTTTTATTTGATGAAATATTTCTCGTATGTATAAGAATGTTGTGTGTTACAAATCATTTTGAATGCTCTATAAACTAAATAAGAAGATTAAAGGTTTTGGTTTGATAAATGTATCTAAGATATGTATCTATCGTAAAGTAAATTGTTTTTGTATGTTTGAAGGTAATTGATTCAAACATATAGAGGGTTATTAATAGTAGTAATAATAGATAGTAGCACTATCTATTATTCAGTGTTTGAATTAGTGGTAATTAATATTCTTTAGGGGATCGTTTTAGAAGATTGGTTGTTTTTATATCTGGAGATGTAGTGTATCGATAATAGTGTGACTTTCAGATTAGTTGATTACAAGTATGAAATAAATAATCAGGAAATTCATGAAACATATTTCGATTTTTTATACTTTCATGGAATAGTGAAAGTTAAGGCCTGGTTAACACGGGGGGTCAAAATGTACTTGGATCAAATACACTTAGACGCTGCGCCTGTCTCGGTTGGACGCCGCGGCCGTTTGGATTGTATACCAGCTGATTTAACCATGTTAACCAGCTGATTTAATCCAATTATTTTTTAGTTTGATCAAATTGACCTCAAAAACATATAAACTAGCACAAAGGGAGCATATCTTCTCTTAAAAATCAATAACATTTTTTCAAAAGTTAATAAATAAGGGAGTGAAGGGGGGCGGTGGTCGATTTTCCAACCAGAGACTGTTAAAGCAAATAGATAATATGTAATGATCTAATGTATAAACTGTATGTATCATCCAATGTAAGAAAAAAAGAGTAAGTTCATTTGATTATCTCTGCTAGCTCTCTACTCAAAAAAATATGCCCATATCAAGTGAATCAAATTTTGTTTTTCGAGAAACCAGCATCCTATGAGAAATGATCGAAAATATACAAGATATATTAACGATTTTAGAAAATATCTTCCGAGCCGTAAATTTGGTGCACTAAATAAAAGAAATGTAGGTCACAGATACATTTCTTTCTATATTTTTAAATTTTATCGTATGAAATTTGCATAGAAAATGCTTAGACGAAAATTATTACCTATATGATAAAAGCTAACTCAGTGTCACCCTTGATTAGGGTGTCACCAATGCGTACAATACGTACATACATAAGCAAACAACTGGGCGATAATACACTTCCACGTGACCGGTTAGTTAAATTAAAGTGGTCGATTTAGCGACCATTAACCTACATGAGTATATATATATACCTATAAGTGGAGACCTATAAACAAAGAATAATAATACACCTAATACACCTAGCTTTTAACTGAGATTAAACGTCAAAATCGAAATTTTCAGCAGAACAAAATTTATTCGCTTAATTAACCGGTCATATTGACATGTAACCTCTTTCCAATTGGTTGACGAGGCACATGTCAGTGTTTCAATTTAAATCCTGATAGAACTGTCCCTTATTACATTTAAACCAGATTTTCCATACTAAATATCTTATAGATAATGTCGATATTTGCAAGAAAATATTATGAAATTTGAAAGCTCTTTGGATAACGAATAAAATGGTAGAACTCACTTTCAAAAATGTGTGACTTCTCGGGTTTTGCATTTAGACGCCTAAAATATGGCCATAACTTGTCTTTTTGTTGGTCATGTCCACACAATAATAGGAATTGACCTCAAATACAAGGAGGCGATAGAGAAAGATTAATATTTCCTATTATAGATTCGGGATACCACCGGCACCGGTATCAGGTCTATGGAGAGACCATGTTAAAGAGGTGGAAAAAATGGAGACCGTAAATGCTCTCAGAGGAGGATCGGAAATATTCCCCCTGCAACATGTATGATGGGTTATAGATTGTATGATGATAAATCAAGGAAGGGGGGACACAAGAGATCTTTAAGGTAGCAGAGATTAGCCTGTCCCCTCCCACTCATTTTAAATTCTACAGTTTTTTGTTCAAAGGTTAGTGCGAGCGCGCACATGCAACTTTTAGTCGATCGATTATTTAGTTGAAGAATTGAAAGCAATATATTTTTATGGAACTGTGTGCATAAATATGCAATCAATACTATTTTTACTTTTGCAACTAAATAGTTAGCCGACTAAAAATTGCATGCCAGTGCGCGCGCTTAGAATTGCTTTATTGAAACTCCTATTGAAATCTTTACATCATTTTTTAAAGATTTTTTTTTTTTTTTTTTTAAAATATTTTAATACTCTAAATTTATTTTAGCATAGTACCACTGTATAAATAATGCAGTATGTTTTTCTCTGAATTGCTTAAGTTTCGCAAAAATATTATTACCTAATAAATAGTTTATTTAGGCGAGAGAAAATTATGAGAAAAATGAAATAAGGAGAAAATTTCTGAAAACAATACAACAATATATAATCCAATAATCTTCGATATTTTTAATTTTAATTATGTAATTATTAAAATTACTTTGAATTATGATATCTTTTGTAGTTCCTAGATTAAAGCCTAATATTTTCATTTCCCATCTTGATTTTTTATATATTTTCAACTAAAATTAAAAAAAAAAAAAAAAAATATACTAATATATAAAACTTCTTAAATGACTGACATACTGACTAATCACGATCCTCCTAGGACGCGCCAAGTATTTTCGGCTCCGTCGTGCGAAATAAGGGTAGGCGTCTTTCTCCAATATTATAATATTAAGCCAAAATTTCCAATGACCATCGGCGCGGCGCTCGACATTGTTGGATAATATATTTTCACCACTAGTGTTCATAGATAAAAGTATTACTTAAATTTGATGTTAATTTGTTGATAAGTTCTAAAAAATGGTTTTATTATTTTTTAAATTTTAGTGACCGCAGGCGCCTTTTAGGACTTTGGCGCCGTCGTGCGCCGCACGACCTTGCCCATATGGACGGCTATGTCCCTGATCCTGCTCAAACCACTCAACGTAAGAAGCTCAATTTTGGCATACAGGTTGATTCTAGGTAGAGGTTCGATAAGAAGGGATTTTCGAAATTCCAGTTCCTGCAGGGTGAAACCACCAAATATTACAATATTTTTTATTAAAAACGGTCAAGCTTCCGAAAACTTAAACACAGATTTTATTTTTGTTTTTTTACATACATTTTAAGATTTTTTAAAAATGTATATAGAGTGTTTCTGTAAAATCTGGTCATTAATTAATCACGATCCTGTTTAAAGCGCTTGACGTAAAAAGCTGATTTTTGGAAAACAGATTGACTTTAGGGTGTAGAGGTTCGATACAGTACTTTTCTGAACTCGAATTCTAAGGGGGAAACTATCCTCAAATATTAAAATATTTGGCTTGAAAACCAGTGAGTTTTTCTTGAAAACTCTAAACACGTATATTTTATTTTGTTTTTTATATATTTTAAGATTTCTTATATATTTATACAGGTGTTTCTTATAAAATAGCGACCATTAATCACGATTCTGGGTTTAAATTGCTGACGTTTAAAGCTGATTTTTGGCAAACGGATTGACTGTGGGTGTACTGTTTGACCAGCGGATCTGAAGCTAGGTAAGGAATGCGAGAAAAAAATCGATATTGCCACGTTTATCTATAAATTGCAAAATTGCCAGACGTGAACTATAAATTTAATATATTTTTATTTATATATATTGTGTTTAGCATATATTCAGACGTATATTACTAAGGATTTTTAACGTAGTTCATATTGTTCGATATGTTTTATTTAATAACTTATTTCTTTCATTCTGTATAATCTGCTTATTATGAAAGTTGAAGATTTTTCAGCGATATCATTGGCAAACCGGCATCGCCGCGCATGGCCGCCTATTCATAGAACATGATTGGCGAGAGTACGTCACAGGATTTATTACCACGCGGTTGCCATGGCTTTTACGCCTTCCTATTCGCTTGCTTTATCCCCAACTTCACGGTCTCTTCTTAAAAGAGTAGGAATATTGAATACTATTGAAATATCCAGTGGCGGTGTTATTTTTTTGATCATTATTACTTACGGTTTTATACCTGTTATCTTAAACTTTATTCCTATATATTTTTCGTATATTTGATAGTTAAGTTGTTTTATTGTTTTGTTATCTTGTTATAATATTTTTTGTCTGTAGTTTTTAATTATTATCATCAAGTTTGATCGTATATTTGTGTTTTAAAATGAATAAATTTGTTAAGGGTGAGACGCTACATAGTCAGACAAGAGAAATAATAGCTAATTTATATAGGTGTGTTAATAATAACGTGGATGAATCTCATAGCAATACGTAACTGAACGAAGTATTGAT